>NC_080723.1:23330399-23412899 GCF_019097595.1 Hemibagrus wyckioides
CTTTAACGATCTCATAGCTGCAGGAGAAACCCACAGAGCAAGCATCTTTCCATCTCTCCATGCGTATCTCACTCTATCCATCTCTCTAGCTTATTTTCTCTCCATCTCTTTCCCTTTATAACACACACACACACACAGTGAGGTGTAAAGTATGCGTCAGTGTGTGTAAGAGTTGCTGCCTATGAGTAAGACGCTTTTCTTCACTTTTATTTGTTGTTGCTGCTTCTTTTTTTACTCTCTTGCTCACTTGCAGTCACTGGTCAAAGTTGCCATGGATGTGGAGAATATCCTGGGAATACTGGTGCATAAGACATGAATAGACTCTGAATGAGACACTCGTCCATCTTAGGAGACCGTGCACACACACACACACACACACACACACACACACACACACACGGTGTAGCTGATCAATCTTGGCATGTTTTCAGAAGGTTAGAGAACCCAAATTAAACCCACTGCACATGTTTATTTCCTTTTAACTTTTTTTTATCACCAGATACACACAATGGCCAAAAGTATGTGCACCCCTGATTATCACACCCATATGTTCGTCTTCCTCAAACTCTTACTACATAGCCTGAAGCACACAGTTAATATAGAACTTCTCTGTGTGCTGTAGCTTTACAAATTCTCTTCACTGGAACTACACACTTTGTTCCTGCATGACAAAGCCCCTGAGCTCCATGAAGACATGGTGTGGAGGTGAAGGCTGGAGAAGGTGGAAGATCTCGAGGGTCCTGCACAGAGCCCTGAGTCTGACTGAACACCTTTGGCGTGAACTGGAGCTTCACCAATATGCCAACTTCAGAGTCTGATCTCACTCATGTAGCTGAATGAATTTACACAAATCCCAAAAGCCACGCCTCAAAATACTGGTTTAGTTCTGTTGGAAGCTGAAGCTCCGCCCCTTACAGTCTGGATCAGGATTAGTGGGACTTTGGCTCCATCCATCTTGCCCTCAACACTGGTCAGTTCCTCCACCTCTGCTGATAAAAAGGCATCTCAATAAAATGATGCCATCACCGTTGCCATCATCTCAATAAAATGATGCTTCACTGTTACTCAACACCTTTGGGATGAACTGGAACTTGAGTGTCCTGGGCATCCCAACATCTGATCTCACTGATGCTCTTGAAGAATGAGTTATGTAGAAAGCCATCGCAGTAGAGAAGAGTGGAGCTTATAAAGCAGCACAACATGAGTTCCTGAGATTATAAATGTATTTCTAAAAGCTGTTTAGAAATGTTTATTGTTGATGATACAGTAGCTCAGTGTTAAGCAATCCTCTGAGAAAAAGCACATTGCATGGAGCGTGTGGACTCTGGCAGTCTCTCAGCAGGTGGCTCTGCTGCCACAACTAGCAATTACTGAGCTAGCTCAGGTTTGATGACAGAGTGTTGTGTAAGTTTTTATCACTTTACAGCTCAACTACAAAATACTCATGCAAAAACACATGTTCTCAGAAGCACAGAGATGCTGACCTACCAGCACTGATGTGTCTCTGAAAACATGAAGGTTTACAAACAACAAGCTTAGAGCCTGAAACTACACACTCTGCCAGAAACAGGTCTGCTGTAGAGTATACTGTGGAGGTAAAGGAATAATAAGATTCAGTCCAGTAACAGCACCCCCTACTGGAGGAGAAACTCAACTCATCCCAGTGCACATCGGACTGCAGTCTCATATAAAATATTACGTTTATGTAATAAAATAGAAATATGAGAGAAGCTGAGACTAGCATATGATGTGTTTATAAACAGAGAAATAGAAATAGTTCATGTGCATAAAGAGTGTGTAAGCATCTACACACTGTGAAATTCAGGTGCTACAGTTACACACTGCTACAAAGACTGCAGAAGACGAAAAACAAGAGAACACACAAAGTCAGAAGGTCATTTATTCTGGGGGAAAAAAATGTTTTCTTGGTTCTTGATCACATTTTGCTATTGTCTGTACACCCAGATTTCCAACAATCACAACACATTTGTTTACACTCTGATATCTTTAACCCATATAAACCTTTAAACTACACACAACCATAAACTACACACAACCATAAACTACACACAACTCTAAACCTTTAAACCACACACAACCCTAAACCTTTAAACCACACACAACCTTAAACCTTTAAACCACACACAACCTTAAACCTTTAAACCACACACAACCCTAAACCTTTAAACCACACACAACCCTAAACCTTTAAACCACACACAACCCTAAACCTTTAAACCACACACAACTCTAAACCTTTAAACCACACACAACCCTAAACCTTTAAACCACACACAACTCTAAACCTTTAAACCACACACAACTCTAAACCTTTAAACCACACACAACTCTAAACCTTTAAACCACACACAACCTTAAACCTTTAAACCACACACAACCTTAAACCTTTAAACCACACACAACCTTAAACCTTTAAACCACACACAACCTTAAACCTTTAAACCACACACAACCTTAAACCTTTAAACCACACACAACCCTAAACCTTTAAACCACACACAACCTTAAACCTTTAAACCACACACAACCTTAAACCTTTAAACCACACACAACCCTAAACCTTTAAACCACACACAACCTTAAACCTTTAAACCACACACAACCTTAAACCTTTAAACCACACACAACCTTAAACCTTTAAACCACACACAACCCTAAACCTTTAAACCACACACAACCTTAAACCTTTAAACCACACACAACCTTAAACCTTTAAACCACACACAACCCTAAACCTTTAAACCACACACAACCCTAAACCTTTAAACCACACACAACCCTAAACCTTTAAACCACACACAACCTTAAACCTTTAAACCACACACAACCCTAAACCTTTAAACCACACACAACCCTAAACCTTTAAACCACACACAACCCTAAACCTTTAAACCACACACAACCTTAAACCTTTAAACCACACACAACCCTAAACCTTTAAACCACACACAACCCTAAACCTTTAAACCACACACAACCTTAAACCTTTAAACCACACACAACCCTAAACCTTTCCATGCATAACCATAGCCCTGACCATAACCCCAACCCTAAACTCATAACATAACTAATCAACCCTAGATCCTTTAAGATAACCCAAGTGCAAACCCTTAAATCTGCACAGGACCTTAACACTAAACGTAAGCCTAATCTTAGCCCTAATCCTCGAACCCTAACTTTAATCCTAACCCCAAACGTTTATATTTTAATCCTAGCTTTAAACAATCAACCCCAACCATAATCCATAAACAGTCCTACACACTCAGCCCCGAAACCAAGAGCTAAACCCTTAAACTGGAAGACCTCAGGCTTATTCACAAAGGGCTGGTGTAGCTCTTCTGGACAAGATCGAAGACCTAAACCCTAATCCCAGCATCAGATCTTTAAACCTAGCCCTAGCATTATCACCACCATCAGCAGCAAAGACACACACGCTTCATTTTAACACACTTTAATCCACGCTCATGCTGCTAAGTGCAGTAGACGCCGTGAACTAATTCGGATGTCATCACTGTACTGCGGTAACAGAGGTGTCCAGGACAGATTCGAACAGACAAACAGAAACATATGCACTTCATTTACTCTCCCATTGTCTCATAAAACATTTTTGCTGAACTGTGCTGTAATTACAGCTGGCCCAGGCTTCAGCTTTTCTCCATCTGCCATGTTTCAGCAACACATTCACACACCTGGTATTAGATATCCACGTGTGTTATAGTGTTTACCCTGTGACAATAGCTTGGTGTGTATATTTGTGTGTTGTTCCTGTCACCAGGATGTCTGGAGGTCACACTAAAAGGGAGTGCCACGTCCACTCACGCTCACACACGTTCCTTCTTTTAACTGCTGTGAGCTTGCTGAGTTTAGTGCGCTCCTCTACGTTTGATCTTCTTGTAATTATCGAGCTTCAGGCTACAGCCAGTGTGCTCACAGCTGCTGGGCTAGCAGCACAGAAAGAGAGATAAAGAGAGAGACAAACAGAGAGAGAGAGAGAGAGAGAGAGAGAGACGGTTATAAAAGTCTAAACTGATTTTGCTAATGACTTCGTGAAGAGGTGACTTAGCAATGATGAGATCACATGCTGCATTATTTACCAGTGAAAAGTGTTAGCAAAACTTCACAAAGTGGCTAATTTCCTAAATACAATGCTGTAAAAAGGATAATTAATAACACTTGATGTGTATAACTTACTATTATCACCATTATGAGTATAATTTAACTATTTAACAGAGTTAAACACACCATAATGGTCGATATGGTGAAAAGAAAATATCTTAGAAACTGTCAGACTTTCTAAAAAAGACGACAGCATTCGGTAAAAGTTTCTGAAAATAGCCTAAGCAACACGAATAAATAGGCAAGAAGACAATCAATCATAAGACAACACACAACTGACATATCAGATGAGAATCTCTCTTCGTGTGTGTGTGTGTGTGTGTGGGGCTTGATTGCTCTGGGCTTCTACCCAGAAAACTGTCAGACAGATGATTCAGATGTGTGTGTGTGAGAGTAAACGGATGTTGTGTAAGCCATCAGTCAAGATTTATTTATTGTGTGAAGCTTGTATTTTTGAGGTGCGATGCTAACGTGTCTAGCTATTAATCAACCAGCTGGTAACTCCACGCTAAACTCTTCACACTTTTATTCATTTCTGTTTAAGATCTTGGTGCGTAGGAAGTAAGTAAATGCATTAAATCTCATATTTTTTTGTGTTTTCTGGCTACTGCCTGCTGCTGTTGTGTAAAATGATTCTTTATAGCAGGAAAAACTCAGGTTTGGCCAATCAGCAGTCTCACTAAAGCTGTGCATTCCTGCTGTGTTACACTTCCTCTGAAGATATTCGTTTGAGATTTTTATTAAAAGCTGCTCTGTTCTGTCCTGAAGGAAATGACAGGGCAGAAATTTACCAGGAGACAGTAAAACCTGACCTTCAGTCTTTCTGTGTGTGTGTGTGTGTGTGTGTACAGGGCAGTTTTTACGTGGCATCAGAGAACTGCCTGCAGCGAGCTTATACGTGGCACAGGACTCTCTGTCGCCTCCTGCTGGCTGCCTATACAGGCCTGAGCTTCTCCTATACAGTGCTGATGAAGGACAATCCTGAAATGCAGCGTTGTGAAATAGGTACACTTACAACATTCACACAACATTTATACTACGCTCAAAATGACACTTTAAGCTACATAAAAAGATTTATGTCTTACCGGATAAGCAATAAAAGATACAACATCTTTATCCTTTATCCTTTTATCTCTCTCTTTCTCAGGCATTAATTATTCATTATAAAATACTCATTATTATTATAAATGGTCAGTATCAGGGCTTGATATATGTCAAGATTATTTTTGTCTTTTTTTTCCCACAGAGGAGCTGCCGGTTGAGGAAACGCTGAACAAGCTCACCATGGAGTTACAGGTTCAGAAAACTCACTGTCCTTCATCAGATTGGGAACTGCATCAAAAATCATGCTTACAAACCACACGAGTCATGTATCAGATGCTCCTCTTTAAACAAACAGAGATTGTAGCAGTAAATGCAGTTCAGCTCCTCAGAGAGATCCAGGCTTCTAGCATGGACTTAGATCTGTTTTCTGAGATCCTTCGCTTTCTCACTCTATTGCACTTCATACAGTCGGTGTAGCTTTATATGGAATCATACTGAGCTAAAATATTGACATTGTTATTTAATGACAGCAAGAACCTCAGGCTTTAAGTGAAAGGTATTTTTCAGTTCTATCAGTTTATTTACTCCACCCCAGTCGAATTCTGGATTCGACTGGTCAGAAGGTGTTTCTATAACTCGTTCTAATACGTTATCATTTCTATAAGAACAGCTCATTCTCAGGGATGTGTACGACGGATATTCTATACACATAACGTTAAAAACATATGTTATTGTTGATATGGTGAAGTTTTGGGTAATTATATGTTTAACATGTAAGGAAGGATTCTCCAGTATCAGTGCTTTGTAATAACCTGGGGTAAAGCTGTATATTCAGGACCGAGGAGTTTACACCTCTATACAGTTTCTTCATTTGGCAGACAGCCTTATCTAGAACGACTTACATTTTATATGGCTGAGCAACTGAGGGTTAAGGCCTTGCTCAGGGGCCCAGCAGTGGCAGCTTGGAGGACCTGGGATTCGAACTCTTCGAACACTTTTACCAGTGAGCTCAAAACCTTCCAGTAAGTAGTCCAACACTACTGGTGAGCTGGTTAAAGTGTTGGAATACTGATTGGAAGGTTGTGAGTTCAAATTCCAGGTCCACCAAGCTGCCAACACATCCCCCATCCTCTTGACAAGCTGTGTTTTGTTAAGTTAAGTTGTCTTTATTTGTCGCATATACGTTACTGCACTGTGAAATTCTTTCTTTGCATATTCCATTCTTGGTGGTTGGGGGCAGAGAGCAGGGTCAGCCATGATGCAGTGCCCCTGGAGCAGGGTGGGTTGGGGGCCTTGTTCAAGGGCCCAACGGTGGTAGCTTGGTGGTGCTGGGGCTTGAACCCTGATCAATGACCCAGAGCCTTAATCACCTGAGTTTTTCATTTTTTGAGTTTTCTATCTTTATTTAATCTGGTACAGGTTTTACACAAGATGCCCTTCCTGATGCAGCCCTCCCATTTAATCATTTTATTATTTATTTATTTGGGGCAGTGGTAAAGGTTGGGGTTCAAGCCCCTGCACTGCCAAGCTGCCACTGTTGGACAAATGAACAAGGCCCTTAACCGTCTCTGCTCCAGGGGTGCTGTATCATAGCTTCCCCTGCACTCTGATCCCAACTTCCTCAGCTGGGATTTGCGGGGAAAAGAATTCCACTCTGCTGCAATGTATGTGTGGTGATAATAATAAAGGCTTCTTTATCCAGGCTTGGGACCTGCACTGAGAGTTGAGGTTCAGTGGTTGGTTCCCTGCCTGGGAATCGGACCTGGGCTGAGGCAGTGAGAGCACAGGATCCTGTTTCTGGACCAGCAGGGAACAATATAATTACGATACGATAAGAGGGATTAAACACTCAGGGATATGTTTGGGTAGAAAAAGAATCAACTTTCGGGGGGTAACAGTAACTCTGCAGTAATTCATTACACACAAATATATTTCCAGTAATCTATCTTTGATTAGCACATCATATCATATTTCATGTATCAAATATTACATGGTCCTAGAACAACTTAGGCTAGTTAGCATGTTTGTTTTCATCCTGATCAGATAATAATAGTGAAATTGAACTGAAATTGAGACAGCATCAGTTGTCTATTGCAGATGATAATTTCTCATGTTGCTCCAGTATAATGGGAGAAAATGTAAAATAATTAGTGGCTTTATGATATATATCATAAATTAGTCTTGAATTTTCTGTTCCTTCTCTGTCTCTGCAGTCACAGAGCGGTCATGAGAAGGTTGCTGAGAAGATCTCTCGTGATCTGGCTCAGCTGTGTGCCAGACTTGCATCTCTTTGGGCACAGTTTGTAGAGGCAGCTGTTCCAAATCCACAGGTCCGCAGCTACCTCGCCCAGGAGCACCACAAGCTCAGGGTGAGTCAAACACCTAATTCTCTCAACATCTTAGAAAAACTGCTTGTAGCCAATGATGTGTGGAGGGTGTGGCATCAAGAGTGTGAATTCAATTCAGTTCAATTCAGTTTATTTGTATAGCACTTTTAACAATGGACATTGTCTCAAAGCAACTTTACAGAAGTATTGAAACAGAAAAGAATTATAAAGTTTAAAGTTAAGTTACTATTTATCCCTAAAATAATGAGAAGCCTGAGGTGACTGTGGTGAGGAAAAACTCCCTGAGATGATATGAGGAAGAAACCCTGAGAGGAACTAGACTCAGAAGGGAACCTCATCCTCTTTTGGGTGACACTGGACACTAAGATTAGTAAGATCACTAGGGTTTGTGGGAATTTTACTAAACACCCACAATGTGATTTGTAGCCACTGAGCAGCTTATAACTGACTACACATGATATTGAGGTTGGTACCACTGACCTTCAGAAATACTTTGAGATATTATCAAGAGAAGTGCTGAGTTTAGAGATCTGTACTGCAGTTGGAATGTCAGTAAATACAAAGCAGATTTCAAGGTTACTTTGACATGTATAATGTGTTTAGTCCATTGAATGGATCCCTGGTCCATTTTCCATCTCTCTGAGACCCAAACAACTTGATCTGAGATTCAGCCGAGAGAGTGATCCAACTCCGAATCAACTCGACTATGGGACGTGAATCGAACACGATGTGGGGTTTTTTCAGTGTGTTTTAGTCTATGTGTACAGAAATGCCCTGTTTTCTGAAATTTTGGACCAAAAGTGATACATTAATGTAAAATTATTTCAAGTAGATATTTATATAACTTTCAGATTCTGACAGATTCATGTGCTTTATTATTCCCACACACACTTTTTTTGTTTTGCTTATGTATTCTGACCAATGAATGAACTGAAACTTACAATTTAAATTTTAGTGCTACATTCCCCCAAGATTATTTTTTTCCAAAGTGCCCAAAATGCTACACTAAAAGACATCTAACAGCAAATTGATTATAGATAATATTATTTAGACTCCAGTCAATAGCTTGCTTTTATGGCGTTTTGGTAGATGCCCTTATCAGGTGCAACTTACAATTTATCTCTTTTTTTATACAACGGAGCAATTAAGAGCCTTGCTCAAGAGCCCAGCATTGGCAGCTTGGTGAACCTGGGATTTGAACTCACAGCCTTCATGTCTTTATGGACCTTGCTTTGTGCACTGGTGTACAGTCATGTTGGAACAGGAAGGGTCATCCCCAAACTGTTCCCACAAATTTGGGAGCATGAAATTGTGCAAAATGTCTTGGTATGAAGCTGAAGCATTAAGGGTTCCTTTCACTGGAACTAAGGGGCCGAGCCCAACCCCTGAATTCATTGATTTGGAGGGGTGTCCCAAAACTTTTGGCAATGTAGTTTACCAAAACATGTTACAGCAACAAGTTATTCAAACAAGTGGACATTAGTGCTACATTTTAGTACAGCATTAATCCAGATTTATGCTGCAGTTCCACCAGCTACCCATTTGCATTATTGGCGAGGTTCCTCCCTCTACTATAATATCTTGAGGGAAGCCCTGATCTCCTTTTGTAACCTTTATTACAAAAATGTTATATGGACCATAAAAGTAAATAGAGCTGTAATAGGAAGAAGGAGCAGAAAGATATTTTAATAGTTAATGGTTTTAGACAATACCCTTGTGAAAACCAATAGTCGGTGAAATAGTTTTACGACCATCTTTGAAAGGAAGCCAAGAAACGTGAATAAGAAGTCATTATTCTAGCCTTGATAAGTGTGAGGATTAGCAGTTATAGCGAAATGTATAGCTGAGGATGGAGGAACGTGACAATGGCATTGATGCACCAGCTTTCAAGCCAATGAGACTGTGCACTAGATTACCAAATGAGCTGCTTCTAAATACAGAGCACTCCTGGTTTTATTAGATAGATAAAAATGTATCTTCTCAGATAACTACCAGACATAAAATGTCCAACCAGGTTCCTTTTCCAATCCACAAGAGTGAGATAAAAGGTTGTAAATAAACTCCAAAAGATTAATGCCCCATGTGGAGTGTTCAATATGGCTGTAAATGTGGATTACTTTGTCTGCAGGTCAGGAGATTCTCAGAGGGCTACTTCTTTACTGAACATCCCAAAGAGTCTTCACTCACCTTTCAGGAGGATCTGTGAGCACCAAGAATATTGTTTTTTTTTTTTCTTTCTAAATGTTTTTATGCCTGTACATTGCTAAGTATGTAGAAACATCTTATATCACTAGTGCTGATTGTGTACATTGTACACTTTAGCTTCATTATGCTTTGCCCTGTAAATATTCCACCTTATAACGCATTGGTTGTGACATGAGATTAATGATCTTTTACACTATCAAATTTGAAGATCTTTATTTTTATACAAGCCAATGTCCTTTCATTATTCCAGTATCAGTAAGCACGCTCAGACGGCCGTGGACTTGCGGAGTTCAGAGTATCTCAGTCTTATGCCCCCTCTGCCAATCGAGTGCCTCGATATTGATGGTGACTGGAACAGCTTACCAATCATCTTTGAGGACAGATACGTGGATGAACCCTGCTTAGGTAAAGCTAAAAGTGCAACCTGTTGGAAAGACATCCGTGTTGTACATGTGTGGGCTCTAATCTGGTTCTACAATAACTTTGGACTGCTTCATTCTGCTCTGATGTATGGAATTATACTGATTGGCTTGTTTTAGTTTTTGAACCCTTACCCAGTTTCACATTTGCCCTCTGTGCACTTGGATCCTTGCACGGCTTTATTGTTGCACTTAAAAGTATTTATTAAGGTCTGGTTTAAAATCAGTACAAGGTGTACATTTGGCACAGGCATGGCAAATTTTTGGGAAAAAGTGCCTGTTCAGCTACCTCAGGAACTCAATTGTAGAGAGATTTACTTTTCAATTGATTTTCTCCAATTAAACTTTTAATTTGTTTTTATTTCTCTCTTTTTTCTTTAGATTATAAACCACATGTGCCAAACCAGATGGACTCAAACACTCAGAAAGCTACCGATTCTGATCATACAGGAAAGCAATCCATGTCCCCATTAGAGAGGAGACCTCAATCACCAGCAATAAGCACCAAGGATCCTGCCTCTAAAGACTTCATGGACCTACCCACGTACATGGCACTAATTGGAAGGAAGACGGACTTCGTCACTGACAGAGAGGGGAACATGGTTGAATTGGAAAGTCCAGTTGGTTCTTTAGATGGGAATACATGTATAGACATAGCTGAAACTGAGTTCGAATCCAAAGTTGAATCAAGTGCTGAGAGTCATCAGGAAAGCGAGATAAGAGAATTGGACAGACCACAATGTGAGAACACCAAGGAGCTGTCTCAGCAAGATCCTGACAGAACTGGCTTGAAATACATAAAGGTCACGCCTAATGATTCTGACCCATACAGGGGGGATGCCGTGGTACTTATTCAGTCAAAAACCTTAACAGTTAGTGATCTCACTATCTCAGATATTTCTGATATTTCTGCAAATCCACAAAACAATGATTCAGAGATCCAAGCCATCTCTGAATCCCATGGCAGCAAGGAAGAAGAAACTATTCTGAAGGACACTTGTACAGAATCACCAGCTTTGACCCAAGCAAAAAATGATGGAAGTGCTGATACATTATTAGTTAATTCTTCTACAACAGACCGACCAATGACACCTCCACACATTCTGCCTCTGGACCATCCCTTGCCTGAGACACCTCCAAGAGCTGGGTTTCTGGGCAAGTTGAAGATAATGAAGCGTTCTTCCTCTGTGATCTCTGACTCTGGAATTGAAAGTGAACCCAGCTCCGTGGCCTGGCCCTTGGACATCCGATCCGGGGTTGCTGGATGTCGCGACCCCGTTCACCTTTGTCGTCGGCGAGTGCATCGAAACTCCCTGGAAGGCCTTCAGACTGAGAGCCATGGAAGCCTGCCCAGTGCTACCCAAGCCTCGCTAAGCTCTATCAGTTCACTGCCTTATGAAGATGAGGATGAAGAACGGCAAAGGCAACTCAACACACTCACCAAATCAGCTTCTGCTCCACAGATCAGCAGCCCTGACAACAATAATGACCATGTTAACCAGGACCCAACCAATCAAGGAAAGGTTGTCCTGGAGCCATCTAATCAGATAACAACAAAAGGAGAATGTGGCAAAGTAGTTGACAGACAGGATATATCTAATCAGGAGTTGTTTGAGGAGAAGACAGAAGATATCAAAACGGATAATGGGTTGATAAGTAACATTTCAGAAGTATTACTTTTTCATGAGTTTGCAAAAGAAACACCTGAGGATGCAAGTAATCATGAGGATGTAAAAGACTGTAGTGGTGTGTTGCTTGATGGAGATTCCAGTCTGCTTAATGAAAACAGTGGACTTTGTAACACTGATTGTTGTGAACACAATGTGTCAAACACAGGAACTGGTAATGATCCTGATAGTCACAGTGATGCCATTAGCTTTCATGACATTCATCTTAGTGAGCTTGAGGATGGTGAGCATGAGAATATCTTAGACACAACAAATCATGAAAACCAGCTCAGGCATAATGTTGACAGCCAAGCTAGCGGTAAATCCAGTGACCTCAAGGAGCTTCCAGTTAGTGGAAGAGAGCAAAAGGGGAAGGATGGACATGCCAGGACCAATCAGGTGCCAAGTTCAGGCTTCGCATTTATGAATAAAAAAGTGGTGGAGGTGGTGAATTTGTCTGTTTCCTGTGCACCAACCTGCCTTCCCTTTTCTTCTGTGCTTCGTGACTCACCATCTGTCAGTGGCCTCTCTGCCCGACAGGCCAGTTCTCCCATTACCCATCAGCCACTGGGATCTTTTGGAATCATCTCATCCTCTTCCTCCTCCATATTTCCTGAACAGGAAATCAGTGAGAGAATGCTAAAGTAAGTCATAACACAGATTGTATAAATGCAAATAAATGAGTGACAGCCCAGTGAGTGACCACAATAACTGGTGGTTTTTTTTTGTTTAAGTTTTTTTAAAGCTAAAGAGGCATTTCTGGGGAAGCTAGCATTCCGAGCTACACTTTACAGTGATCTTCCTCTCCTGGCATCTGATCATCCGTACTTCCCTCCTGAAGAGGAGGAAGAGGAGTTTGAGGATGGAATCCACCTGGTAGTGTGTGTACATGGCTTAGATGGTAAGTACCTGTTGGATTTTGGATTAATCCTACAGAAATGCATAACAGATATGTGCCTCTAACATTTTCTAACCAGGGAGTTCTTTTATACATAGGTTACTGAAAAATTAATCTGAAATGTATTCCATAAGGAATATTGCTAATTGTAGTAGGGTTGTGTGATACCTGCAATCAGTATGAATGTCTTTATAAACTCACCTTTAAATAACTGGGAGATGGCTGTTTTATTAAACCTCCAAATGGCATCACCAGGTACTCACAGTGGACAATAGGGGGGAAGAATACTGTCTTCCTGCTTACTGAGCCAAATCAAAAACTGTGTTCATGAGAGGCAGGTGATAGTGGTCTTTTATTATGATCTTGTTGAAGCCTCAGTAATCCAAGCAAGGATCAAGGTCCCCATCTTACCTAATGTAAAACCCCTGCTCATGAGGTAAAGGGCTGAGTGATCGTTAGAGACTATGACTCCTGAATTTGCTCCTTCATTATTCTTTGCCCCTGACCTGAAAGGGAAAAGAGTGGCAGAGAAGCGCCCAGGAGAAAGTTGACAGCCCTCATATAGGGTCGATGAGGAGGAAGGACCTGGGCCTTTCTCTTACTGAAGACAACCTGGAGGTTATGGTACCATAGGGAACCATAGAAAGATCAGTTTGGACCTTTAGAAAAAGAACAAGCCTTTATTATTGTCACATACACATTTCAGAACAATAAAATTTCTACACATATCCCAACTTTGGGTCAGAGCACATGCTCAGCCATGATACAGTACCCCTGGATCAGAGAGGGTTAAGGAGCCCCAACAGCTGAAGTTTGGCAATGCTCAGGCTTGAACCCCTATCCTCAGACCAATTACACAGAGCCTTAACCACTTACAGCAGTTATACTGCTGCAACCAAGAAAAACCTTGTAATAGTCGCAGTTCAGGGGCCTGTGTAAGTAAGAGAGATGTTTCCTCAGTGTGGTGCCCAATCCTAGGATTTACTGGCCTGGTACCCTGCCTTGTTGCCCCAGAAGAGAGCAAATGGCATCAGTGGTTCATGTAGATTTTCCTGGGGTAATTGTAATTGGGGATAATTTTCACATAGGTTTCACCAACGATTTGAGTTCTGCAGTATAAAGCAGACTAAAACTAAATTCCATTAATGATAGCTAAAGCCATATTTTTATAAAGGCATTTTTGTAAACTTCATTTCAGGTAACAGTGCAGACCTGCGCCTAGTGAAGACCTTCATAGAACTTGGCCTGCCAGGGTCGAGGCTTGACTTCCTCATGTCTGAACGCAATCAGGTAACCAATAATCCACACTCCTGACAAATCACAAGCTTACTCTAATTCAGGTTGTGACCGTTTATAGTCAAAGACCGACACTTTTATACAATCTGAGGATAGAAACAAAGCATGGTAAATGTTCTGACCTGTCTAGCTAAACACTCTTCATTCAGTTAAAAAACATCACTTAAGTTATAGCTGAGTATAAAATATTTAAAAGTAGCTCAGAGACTGTATTTATTACAATAAATATAATTATATGGAAATAGGGTCATGAAGGAACTGTGTCATGTTGAATGAGCTGAACTTAGTAAACACTCAGTGCTCTTGTTCTTCAACACGTTCTCTCTCTCTCACACACACACACACACACACACACTGGCTCTTTCTCCACACAGACCGACACGTTCGCAGATTTTGACACTATGACAGATCGGCTGCTGGACGAGATCATTCAGCACATTCAGCTCTACAACCTCACCGTGGGAAGAATCAGGTGTTTCACACACACACACACACACACACACACACACACACACACACACACACACACACTGGTTTCACTGATCTAACACATGCACAATTCACACCTGCACCAAATACACACTTTTGTACCAAACACATACCTGTACCAAACTCAGACCTTTACCAAACTCATACCTTTACCAAACACACACCTGTACCAAACACACACCTGTACCAAACTCACACCTTTACCAAACACACATCTGTACCAAACTCATACCTTTACCAAACTCACACCTGTATCAAACACACACCTGCACCAAACACATACCTTTACCAAACACACACCTGTACCAAACTCACACCTGTACCAAACTCACACCTGTACCAAACTCACACCTTTACCAGACACACATCTGTACCAAACTCATACCTTTACCAAACTCACACCTGTATCAAACACACACCTGTACCAAACACATACCTTTACCAGACACACATCTGTACCAAACTCATACCTTTACCAAACTCACACCTGTACCAAACTCACACCTTTACCAGACACACATCTGTACCAAACTCATACCTTTACCAAACTCACACCTGTATCAAACACACACCTGTACCAAACTCACACCTGTACCAAACTCACACCTTTACCAGACACACATCTGTACCAAACTCATACCTTTACCAAACTCACACCTGTATCAAACACACACCTGTACCAAACTCACACCTGTACCAAACTCACACCTTTACCAGACACACATCTGTACCAAACTCATACCTTTACCAAACACACACCTGTATCAAACACACACCTGTACCAAACTCACACCTGTACCAAACTCACACCTTTACCAGACACACATCTGTACCAAACTCATACCTTTACCAAACTCACACCTGTATCAAACACACACCTGTACCAAACACATACCTTTACCAAACACACACCTGTACCAAACACATACCTTTACCAAACACACACCTGTACCAAACTCACACCTTTATCAAACACATACCTTTACCAAACACACACCTGTACCAAACACACACCTGTACCAAACACACCTGTACCAAACTCACACCTGTACCAAACTCACACCTGTACCAAACACACACCTGTACCAAACACACACCTGTACCAAACACACACCTGTACCAAACTCACACCTGTACCAAACTCACACCTGTACCAAACACACACCTGTACCAAACACACACCTGTACCAAACACACACCTGTACCAAACTCACACCTGTACCAAACTCACACCTGTATAAAGTAGATATATATCAGCACTAGAAATGAGATGAAAAGTGTTGGTGCAGATTTTACTTCATACACTAAATGTAGTCTTTCTTTTAATTTTCTATTATTTAATTTGATTCATCTGGTAGATTCTGTCATAGTGTAGAAATCAGAATCAAAATTTTACAGAAATCGGATTTATAACTGTCAATAAGACATGTGTGTTGCTGTGGTCTGACCACCAGGGGGCATTGTTGCACAGAAAACACAGATCATGGATGAAACTGAATAGATTTATTATATGACAGAATTTTTTTTCGTAGTTTGGTTTTGCTTCCTGTCTTACATTTTGAGCTTATATATATATATATATATATATATATCTTAATTATTTCTCAAAAGCTATTCACAATCATAAAAGATCTTAAACACATATATAAAAATCTAAATAAAAAAAATAAATACAAATTATAACATTACAAAAAAATAATTATTAAAACAAAAATCTATATTTATAAATATTATAAATATAAATGTATTAATATATTATACATTATAATTAATTATTAATAATAATATATTCATATAAGTACATTATTCTGGGGCTCTGGAGCTTCGTATCTATGAGTGTTAAAAAAATGTGTGTGTGTGTGTGTGTGTGTGTAGTTTCATCGGTCACTCTCTGGGTAACGTGATCATTCGCTCGGTGTTGACCAGGCCTCGGTTCCGCTGCTACCTCAGCAAACTGCACACCTTCCTGTCGCTGTCCGGCCCTCACCTCGGCACGCTGTTCAACAACAGCACGCTGGTTAGCACAGGTACACACACACACACACGTTATGTATTATTATATCATTCCATCACAATTGGTCTGAAGATGTTGATGAATTTTCTAGAATCACAGGTTCATTTTAATGTGCTCGCTCTAATACGTTATCGTTTCCATAGCAACAGCTAGTTCACAGAGACTTGTACAGCAGACGCTCCACATTAAAGGTTTAACAATTGTAGTGTGTGTGTGTGTGTGTGTGTGTGCGTTTGTGTGTACGTGTGTGTGTGCGTGCGTATGTGTGTACGTGTGTGTGTGTGTTTATTTCTCTCAACTGAAAATCTACATCTTCTGGTCTCAGGACTGTGGCTGATGCAGAAGCTGAAGAAGTCTGGATCTCTGCTTCAGCTCACCTTCAGAGATCACACAGACCCCCGACAGACCTTCCTGTACACACTCAGCCAGAAACCTGGTACACACACACACACACACACACATGCACACAAACACATGCACGCACTCTCTCTCTCTCTCTCTCTCTCTCTCTCTCTCTCTCTCACTGTCTCTCTCACACACACACAAAATACATAAATACATAAATAAATAACTATGTGTGTGTGTGTGTGATTGTGTGGGTGTGTTTCAGGATTGCAGTTCTTTAAGAACATCGTGTTGGTAGCATCTCCTCAGGATCGGTACGTCCCCTTTCACTCAGCTCGCATCGAGATGTGCAGGAACGCTCTGAAGGACAGGAGCACAGGTGTGTGTGTGTGTGTGTGTGTGCGCCACTAATAGAATGCTTGGATTTTTCCAGCTTTGACTTCAGTGTAATTTATTTAGAATATTTATATTGATTGTGTGTGTGTGTGTGTCTGTCCTCCATTAGGTCCGGTGTACACAGAGATGATAAACAACCTCCTTCGGCCGCTGATGGACGCTCCACAGTGTCGTGTGATCCGTCACAACGTGTTCCACGCCTTACCCAACACTGCTAACACGCTAATCGGCCGAGCGGCTCACATCGCTGTGCTGGACTCCGAGCTCTTTCTGGAGAAGTTCCTGCTGGTCGCCGGGCTCGAGTACTTCAAATAATCGATTAGATCATAGTGTACTGACCAGTCAGAAAATAGCCAATCAGGCTGGTTCTTGGCTGCAGAAAGGGCTCATTACATCTGAGCTCATCATCTTTAAATGGCCAATCAGATTGCAGCTTGGAGGAGATCCAGAAAATTAGATCAGGTTTAAGATTAGATTCACCTCCCGATGGCCAGAAGAGTGGCTCAAACCCTGACCAATCAGATTTGGGGTTGTGCTAATTGTTTAAATCTTGAAATAAGTCTAATAAATAAGAAATAAGTCTTCACTGACCAATTAGTGCTCTTCACTGACCAATCAGTGAATCAGATTAAACCCAATCAGAACATGCTTTTCTTGAATGTCTGTCCAGGTCGTATCTCACTGGCCACTAAAATATTCCTCAACATGGTAGCCTCCAGATCTGATTCATCTGCTTTAAATGGCCAATCAGAATGTAGCTTGGTGGAGATCCACGATCTAAATCAAGCCAAATTAGATTAATCTAGAGATTAGAGTCAATACCTGATGGCAAGAAGAGTGGCTCAAACCCTGACCAATCAGATTTGGGTTTGTGCCAATTGTGTAAATCCTAACAGCCAATCAGATCATGTTTTTCAGCACTTCACTACATCCACTGACCATTCAGTGAATCAGTGAAACTCAATCAGATTTGACCAATAACATGCTTTTCTTGAATGTCTGACGAGGTCATATCTTACTGGCCAATAAAATATATTCCTCAACATGGTAGCATCAAACCAATCAGAATCATCTGCTTTAAATAACCAATCAGAATGTAGCTTGGAGGAGATCCGCAATCTAAATCAAGCCAAATTTTAACGCCTGATGGCTCAAAGAGTGGAGCAAACCCTGATCAAGATTTGGGGTTTTGCTAATTGTGTAAATCCTAACAGCCAGTCAGATTCATCTGCTTTAAATGGCCGATCAGAATGTAGCTTAGAGCTCATAATCTTCTAAAACAGCAGTTCTTAGCGGAATCAGATGACGGATCAGAAGAAGAACGCAGAGTAAGGTGAAGATTTTCGTGTTAAACAGATGGAAACAATGTATGCATGTATATAGAAATGTACAGTAATTATATAGCGAGAAGTATATAGAGATATAAAGATAATATATCGGCATCCCAGTGACTTTTAAAGGGACTAAAATACTAAAAGAGTATTCCTTTATGTTCCATTTGAGCGTCCGTGCTACTGACCGCCATGTTAAATCATCTACATGTAAAATATCCGAGCTATTCTCTCATCAATCTTCATCAAAAATAAAGTAAAAGTCTTTAAAAGTCACTTCCTCCGGACTGGACCTCATGACATTCACGGCCATTTTATTTATCTGCACTTCATCCCACCCCCCTGCTCTTCTCCCCGTCCTCTACATGTCACCCTCGTCCACCATGTCATCCTGTCCCGAGACGTCCCGCTGAGCCTCTTTGTGTTTGTGTTTGTCGATGGAGTTGACACTAATTGTTCGGTAAACGAGCTGCCAGTGTGATGGACCGTAATTGAATTCCGCTTTAGAATATTCCAGGCTGACAGAGGTCACATAGAAGGTCACATGACTTTGCTGAGAGAGGAGAGAGTGCTGCGTTCGACTAAAACTCCGCTACTCGGCAGGTGATGTCATCCACATGGACACACACGAAATGGACAGAGAATAAAGTTCTCTGCTGATAGGCGGGGTGAGCGAACATCTGGGTCACGTGTCCGTGTTTGTTTCCCTGCTTAGTGTCTGGAATTTAGGAAAATGAAACTACTAAACATAATGTGTTAATTCCCAGAATGCATTACTGTACTTAGTACCTCAGTGTGTGTGTGTGTGTGTGTGTGTGTGTGTGTGTGAATGATAGAGAGAGAGAGAGGGAGAGAAAAGTAAAGAGGAAAAGATGTTGAGAGAAACATAATACAAACATATATATGTGATCATTGTGTGTGTGTGTGTGTGTGTGTGTGTGTGTGTCCTCACAGGCAGCTATGTTTCATGATACCATTGCACTGTTGTTAATTGTTTAGCAAACATTTTCTGTGTGTGTGTGTGTGTGTGTGTGTGAGTGTGTGTTTCTCTGATCTGAGCTGTGATCATGTGACCAATCATCTATGTATGCCAATCACAGTGCAGTATTTTCCCAGTAGCTTTGACCCAAATGTATAAATATAAATACTACTGTATGTATATTCAGTAAATGTATTACATTATAGAGATATAAATGAACAATATGAAATAAATAGTATTCTTATTTTAATCTCTGACTTCCTGGAATTTCTGTTAGCAACTTCCTGTTTGAAATATCTCTATTTATTTATTTATTTGTTTATTAATTTATTTATTTATTACCAAACACAAACAGACAAACATATTTTATATATATATATATATATATATATATATATATATATATATATATATATAATAAATACATATAACAGACTTTTAAATATTACATTTATACTTTTATAAATACATTAATTAATTAATTAAATATAAATGAATCACATCATCTGCTCTGTTTTCGGAAACAACATCAAGGATGATGCCCAGTTTGACATTACTCAGTTAGCTAGCTCACTTAGAAATTTTGGTCAAAAACAAAGCTAATAATGTATTATAAATGAATATGAACAGTATAACCTAGGAGCAAGCGCTAACAACAAGCTGTTTTTAGCTTGAAAAAAATAACAAAACCTGTTATTCAGTACAGAAACTGTTCTCTTCTCCTCTGTGTTGAAAGCGAAGACTCCGCCCATCTCAGATTCTCGTCTATCAGAAAGATCTCAGGGTTTCCAAGGTGTAATTACGACCTGAGGACTCGTTCATGTGCAACATCCCGCTGGGAAACTCGTATTTACCATAATTAGCCAAAACATCTCTGGTCATGTTGCTGGTTTTGACCCTGTTCACTTTGCTCACTTGGTTTTGTCTGATTTTTCGCCTGTTTTGTTTGAATGTACATAGACCTTCATCTATCTCTACCACCTACCTGACTGGATGATAACAGAGAGTGTCATAATGGTTAGGTCATCAATGGCATAAGATGACGTCTCTTATACAAGACCAAAAGATAAGAGTCCATATAGCCACAGAAACATAGAAATAATACTAGAAATATACAAATTAAAGGCTTCCTAATCCCAAATCCTCTGTTCTGCCGAATCAGTCACTTATTTTCTTGTCTAAAGACTAATATAGCATTTTGTTCAGATGTGACCTCCTGTAATATTTCAATTTCGTAACACCACCTTTTTCATGGTTAGAGTGAATACTGTAATATGAAATGATAAAAATAAAATAAAATAAAATAAAAGATTGTACTGTAGGTTTCTCTCAAGACTACTAGTTTGGGCTCGTGGTTTGTGCTTTGAGAGTGTGGACTATTAATCCCACAAAAAGAGTTTAGAATTAATTGAATTTCTATTTAGGCAGTTAGAAACATTTATTTTCACATCAAAAAGGCCCCTAAAGTAATTAAGCCATCAAGGCTTTTGAGGTGAGGTACGGCAGTCTCCTGATGCCAAACAAAATATCTTGTTTGTCTTTTATGTTCACTTATCATCAGGAACACAGGCACGAAATTATCCAATGATAAATAAATAAATAAATAAATAAATAAATAAATAAATAAAAAAATAAAAAAATAAAAAAATAAAAATAAGCGTTTTCTCTTCATTCCCAGTAAAATGCCTGATGCAGCAAAGCAGATTTCTAGCTAGAGGACAACCAGCCGCTTGTCGTCCTCAGAGATGGACAGAAAGGGAGGAAAGATGAGTTTTGTCATTAAATCAATCTCCGAGAGCGTCTTCATTCCTTTGCTTGCGGAGCGTAGCGGCCCATTACGTCTCCCTCGGTTACGGTTTCGAGAAAGCCGTTGACTCTAAACAAAGCTCCAGAGGGAGTAATTAGCCGCTAGTAAATCAGCCTGGATGGGACAGTAATAGCATCTCTCAAGGCCTCATTATCCAACACGGCAGCGATAACCCAGCGAAGTAGGGTAGTAACTCACGTGGGGGTGCTGAGGTCATCTACAAGCTTTGTAAAAACAAATAAAACAAGCGCATTGTTTCCACAAAGTCGTATTTCAGAAGCCGTGAGTTGTTTTTTTTTTTTTCAACATCCAACAGCCGTGGGTTTTGTTTTTTTTTTCAACATCCTCTTTCTATTTGCTCCAGTGCAGAGTCAGAGGAAGTCTTACAGAATCCAGTATTATTGAATATTAAAGGAATACCGCAGGTCAAAATAAATGCTAACAAGGCTAATGGGATAAATCTTAGCTAATGCTGTTCATTCATTAGAATAATTAAAATTTTCCACTGAAAGAAAGATCACCTTTCCGGTGCAGTCAGCTTGAGGGGAAGAGTTAATGCAGTGCATATAGATTTAATTACAACTGTATTCATTTGACATAAAAAGCTATCCAAAGAATTGCTTCGATTAGCTAGATTTATGTAAAAAATGGCAGTTCTGAACAGAATAGTACTACTAATAATTTGTCTTATTTTAGAAATCAGTGTAGAAAAAGTACTAACAACGAACTGTAAAGTAAAGGGTGGGGTGCACAAAGATTTACTCACTAAACAAACTCCTAACATTCCCAACAGTAGGGTCTCTGCCTTGTTTAATCCTAAATGAGGCGTGTTTAGTCTTTTGTCAGTGCTAAACAGCTGTGATGTATGGCTCAGTAGACTACGCCTGACACCATTTAAAGATTAATGTCCAAAATCCTTTTTTCCAAATCACAGCAAACCCTGCATTACTTCATGTCACTTAGCTTATTATAGTGTCTAGAGTGCTGCTCTTCAGTCAGGGGGTCAAATCAGACTCCTGGTTCTGGTTCATGTGACCATTTACCTGTGATTTCTAATGCATGTAGCAGCCTGGTGATGTTGAACACTACACAACAACATGGTCTCTCTGTGACTAAAAAATGGAAAAGACGCCATATGCCTGGCAGGAAGAGGTCAGTGAACACCAGCCACAGCTGCGACATTCCTAAAGGCAAGGCATCGTTTATCGAAGGTCCAAATAAATACCAAATAAATATCCTAAATGCCATTTTGTCTAATATGCCATGGACAGTGTTGGTAGGTTATTTTGGAAATGTAATAGGTTACAGATTACAAGTTCCTCTGTTTAAAATGTAATAAGTCGTGTAACTTTTCAATGACTTTATAAAAGTAAAGTAACTGATTACATTTGATTACTTTTTGATTACTTTTAAGTTTCTAATGGATATTTTCAACTAAATCATTTCCAAACATTTATCCCAGGCAGCGTTAACCTTACAGTAGAACTCAACTCTGTTTACTGTTAGAATTTTAAATCTTTCATCACTTGAATTAAGATTATATTAATTTAATTTTAAGCACAGCCACAAAACCAGACTTCATTTTCAAGGAGGAAAAATGTGAGCTATATATTTTTTGTCAAAGGTTTCATAAATAGAAGTGTGCCTGGTAAAGGTAGCTAGCAGACTAGCTAATTTGTTGTGAATGTTATGAATACAGGTCTTGAGTACTCTATGGGCTCGATGAATGCGCAGACGCGTTTTAGTGGATTTTTTTCCACAGAGCAGCTTCAGTAAATCAACTGACCACTCCGTCACTTTTTATTATACAGAAACGAGTAATATATCATTCCAAACTAAAGGGTCTGCTTTTATTTCTGTACACTCACAATAATGACAAAAACCATATGCTTTTATAAAATAAAGAAAGGCTAGGTTCCATACCTGCAGATGCTTCCTCAGGTTCAACATTGAAGCCTTCGATGCTGAAAGCATTTTAACAGCTAGCAAACAAATTTTGCTAACAAATTTTTGAACTGTTATATTTGCCCCTTATCAGATGTCAGGATGAAATTATTTTTAAATTTCCAGGACTGAAATGCATTTTTATCACTCGCCATGGTGCTAAATCTCAGACAGTGTAGTAGCCTAAAGCTTTCAACTGCAATGTGGATTAATGTAATTGGCAGATGCACTGCAAATTCAAACCAGAGAACCAATCAAAATCATCAGAATAGCACCGCTTATATACACTAACTAGAGAAACCACTTACCCTAACCATATCCATTTCACCTAAACACTCACCCCAACCATGAACAATGAGGACAACCAGCCATGCCAACCTCTGCCCCTGCACCTAAGTACTTGGTCTAGCACTTCAACTCAATTAGATGTTACTTACTCTGCAGTAATTGGTACGCCGTCATTGGACCATAATATATTAGCAGAGACCAGCCAAGCCCATGTTTTATTCACAACTCGGAACCCAATTTTAATTACAGTAATGGGTAAATGCCATTTTGGCTAATGAGCCACGTTGCTCTGCTGTTGCTGCAAGCTATTAGAAACCGTCTGGGTAGTTGGCACAAAATGTCGGAACAAAATGAAACTGAGGAAACAGGAAGTTTTCATTTATTATTCATAATACTGATGGTTTTATTCAAAGCAACACACAAGCGAGACAGCATCCAATCAAAGGCAGTATTTCAGGGTCAAGGGGTCCAGCAGAGGTGTGTGCAGAAGATCAATACAGCATTGGAGTTATCATTTATTTGAACTGCACTTGGACAAGGTTTTTACAGTGTATGAGAGAGGTAAAGGGGGAGGTGTGTTCAGCGAGGCAGTGTGCTGCTGACGGAGAATGCCCTTGATCTAGAACAAATACGCACCTCTTCTCTTTTTTAAGGCTGTATGCATGATTGCTTGTGGCTCACATTAGGCAGGGATACAGTAAGTGGAGAAGTGTGAACCTTTATACTTGGGAAGTAGAGTCTACATGCTGAAGGACACATTTGGAATAAATATGCCAAAAGAATACATCAATCAGACCAATTAGTGATGTTCAATATGATAAGACCCATTCCAGTCAGTGCTGTACTACATTACCCATCAGCCCTTGTGTGTCATATGACCTGGTCACATGTCTCACTTGCACCCACTCCTGTTCTTAAGTCCTAGTTCCTGTGACCCTCATAGTCAGGCCTTTGTGCTGTGTCTTGTTTGTCACTCTGCCTTCCATACCCTTCCATACTCTTCCTTACCATTCCATACACTTTTATACCTTTCCATAGGCTTCTATGGCCTCCTATAGAATTTCATAGCATACTATACCCATACATACAGTACCCTCCCATAGCCTTCTATGCCCTTTCATCCCCTTACATACCTTTCCATATCCCTCTCTACCCTTCTGTATCCTTCCATAGCCTTTTATACCCTTCCACAGCCTTCTCTCACCTTCCACATTTTTCTATAGCCTTCCATATCTTTCCATAACCTTCCATTCCTTTCACACTCTTCCATAGACTTCCACACTCTTTCATTCCCTACCGTAGCCTTCCATATTCTTCTATACCCTTCCATAGCCTTTTATACCCTTTCATACACTTCTATATACTTCTTTACCCTTCACTAGCCTCTCATAGCCTTCATTACCCTTCTGTATCCTTCTATAACCTTCCATGCCCTAGCATAGCCTTCCATAGCCTTCTATACCCTTTTCATACCCTTCCATACCCTTCCCTTAGCTTCCATAACCTTCCATACCATAGCATACCTTTCCATACCCTTCCATAGCCTTCCACACCCTTCTATGTCCTTCCATACCTTATTATGCCCTTCTATACCATTTCATAACCTTCAATACCCTTCTATGCCCTTCTAAACCCTTTCATCACCATGCTCACAGTCTGTATGCTTTGCCATTTTTAAAAGTTTTGTTTTTTTTCCCACCAGTTCTACACCATCTCCTGGAACAGTGATGGTTCTTGAGTAATTAGCTTAAAGAATGAGAAAATTTTGAGCTTTCTGAAAAACCTCTTGGGGTTTCTAAAGAAGTTCCTAACTCAGTTAAGAAAGAATGCATTCATTTCCGAGTACACTTTGTTTTACTCTCAAAGTAATCTTAAAAATGAATGAGCAATTCTTCTTCAAATGTCCAACAGACCAAAGCTGGGAAGTGTTTGTCTTTATTTTTAGCTTTAATTTAGCATGATCTAGATTTACTACATAATCTTCTGCACACCTGAAATCCTCTATAATAGTGCAGTTCTACATGATCATTAAAGCTGTGGGTGGTGAGGTGTGGAGGTGTGGAGGTGTGGGGGTGTGGGGGTGTGGGGGTGAGTGATCCACCAGCAGATGGCGCCAGACTCTCCTTTATGGAGTTCTGAGTTCTGCATTGGTGAGCATTCATCTTCCTCTTCTTCTTCTTCTTGTTCTTCTTCTTCACATATACAGCACTGTTCCATGAGACAGGTGCCAGAGAGAAATTACTGAAAGACAGACAGAGAGACAGACAGATAGAATGACAGGCAGAATGACAGACAGACAGACAGACAGACAGACAGAGAGACAGACAGAGAAACAGAATGACAGATAGAGAGACAGACAGACAGAATGACAGACAGAGAAACAAAATGACAGATAGAGAGACAGACAGACAGAATGACAGACAGAGAAACAGAATGACAGATAGAGAGACAGACAGACAGAATGACAGACAGAGAAACAGAATGACAGATAGAGAGACAGACAGACAGAATGACAGACAGACAGACAGACAGACAGAGAGACAGACAGAGAAACAGAATGACAGATAGAGAGACAGACAGACAGAATGACAGACAGAGAAACAGAATGACAGATAGAGAGACAGACAGACAGACAGACAGACAGACAGAGAGACAGACAGGCAGAATGACAGACAGAGAAACAGAATGACAGATAGAGAGACAGACAGACAGAGAGACAGACAGGCAGAATGACAGACAGAGAAACAGACAGGCAGGCAGACAGACAGAAGGACAGAGTATATAAATTTCAAATGTTGAAGAATCTGAAGTCTTGTGTGAGTTTGTGTTTTAGTTTGAGCAGCCCCCAGAGGTGTGGAGAACCATGCAGGAACCACACAGGAACCAATGGTAGGGGGTGTGTGTGTGACAATGTGTGTTGTTGTGAAGAAGGGAGTGTGTGTATCAGTGTGTGTTGTTGTGAAACAGAGAGTGTGTGTATCAGTGTGTGTTGTTGTGAAACAGAGAGTGTGTGTATCAGTGTGTGTTGTTGTGAAACAGAGAGTGTGTGTATCAGTGTGTGTTGTTGTGAAACAGAGAGTGTGTGTATCAGTGTGTGTTGCTGTGAAACAGAGTGTATCAGTGTGTGTTGTTGTGAAACAGAGAGTGAGTATCAGTGTGTGTTGTTGTGAAACAGAGAGTGTGTGTATTAGTGTGTTGTTGTGAAACAGAGAGTGTGTGTATCAGTGTGTGTTGCTGTGAAACAGAGAGTGTGTGTATCAGTGTGTGTTGCTGTGAAACAGAGTGTATCAGTGTGTGTTGTTGTGAAACAGAGAGTGTGTGTATTAGTGTGTTGTTGTGAAACAGAGAGTGTGTGTATCACTGTGTGTTGCTGTGAAACAGAGAGTGTGTGTATCAGTGTGTGTTGTTGTGAAACAGAGAGTGTGTGTATCAGTGTGTGTTGTTGTGAAACAGAGAGTGTGTGTATCAGTGTGTGTTGTTGTGAAACAGAGAGTGTGTGTGTCAGTGTGTGTTGTTGTGAAACAGAGAGTGTGTGTCAGTGTGTTGTTGTGAAACAGAGAGTGTGTGTATCAGTGTGTGTTGTGAAACAGAGAGTGTGTGTCAGTGTGTTGTTGTGAAACAGAGAGTGTGTATCAGTGTGTGTTGCTGTGAAACAGAGAGTGTGTGTGTCAGTGTGTTGTTGTGAAACAGAGAGTGTGTGTATCAGTGTGTGTTGTTGTGAAACAGAGAGTGTGTGTATCAGTGTGTGTTGCTGTGAAACAGAGAGTGTGTGTATCAGTGTGTGTTGTTGTGAAACAGAGAGTGTGTATCAGTGTGTGTTGTTGTGAAACAGAGAGTGTGTGTATCAGTGTGTGTTGTTGTGAAACAGAGAGTGTGTGTGTCAGTGTGTGTTGTTGTGAAACAGAGAGTGTGTGTCAGTGTGTTGTTGTGAAACAGAGAGTGTGTGTATCAGTGTGTGTTGTGAAACAGAGAGTGTGTGTCAGTGTGTTGTTGTGAAACAGAGAGTGTGTATCAGTGTGTGTTGCTGTGAAACAGAGAGTGTGTGTGTCAGTGTGTTGTTGTGAAACAGAGAGTGTGTGTATCAGTGTGTGTTGTTGTGAAACAGAGAGTGTGTGTATCAGTGTGTGTTGTTGTGAAACAGAGAGTGTGTGTATCAGTGTGTGTTGTGAAACAGAGAGTGTGTATCAGTGTGTGTTGCTGTGAAACAGAGAGTGTGTATCAGTGTGTGTTGTTGTGAAACAGAGAGTGTGTGTATTAGTGTGTTGTTGTGAAACAGAGAGTGTGTGTATCAGTGTGTGTTGTTGTGAAACAGAGAGTGTGTATCAGTGTGTGTTGTTGTGAAACAGAGAGTGTGTGTATCAGTGTGTGTTGTTGTGAAACAGAGAGTGTGTGTATCAGTGTGTGTTGTTGTGAAACAGAGAGTGTGTATCAGTGTGTGTTGTTGTGAAACAGAGAGTGTGTGTATCAGTGTGTGTTGCTGTGAAACAGAGAGTGTGTGTATCAGTGTGTGTTGTTGTGAAACAGAGAGTGTGTGTATCAGTGTGTGTTGTTGTGAAACAGAGAGTGTGTGTATCAGTGTGTGTTGCTGTGAAACAGAGAGTGTGTGTGTCAGTGTGTGTTGTTGTGAAACAGAGAGTGTGTGTATCAGTGTGTGTTGTTGTGAAACAGAGAGTGTATCAGTGTGTGTTGTTGTGAAGAAGGGAGTGTGTGTATCAGTGTGTGTTGTGAAACAGAGAGTGTGTGTCAGTGTGTTGTTGTGAAACAGAGAGTGTGTGTATCAGTGTGTGTTGTTGTGAAACAGAGAGTGTGTATCAGTGTGTGTTGTTGTGAAACAGAGAGTGTGTGTATCAGTGTGTGTTGTGAAACAGAGAGTGTGTGTGTCAGTATGTTGTTGTGAAACAGAGAGTGTGTATCAGTGTGTGTTGTTGTGAAACAGAGAGTGTGTGTATTAGTGTGTTGTTGTGAAACAGAGAGTGTGTGTATCAGTGTGTGTTGCTGTGAAACAGAGAGTGTATCAGTGTGTGTTGTTGTGAAACAGAGTGTGTGTATTAGTGTGTTGTTGTGAAACAGAGAGTGTGTGTATCAGTGTGTGTTGTTGTGAAACAGAGAGTGTGTATCAGTGTGTGTTGTTGTGAAACAGAGAGTGTGTGTATCAGTGTGTGTTGTTGTGAAACAGAGAGTGTGTATCAGTGTGTGTTGTTGTGAAACAGAGAGTGTGTGTATCAGTGTGTGTTGTTGTGAAACAGAGAGTGTGTATCAGTGTGTGTTGTTGTGAAACAGAGAGTGTGTGTATCAGTGTGTGTTGTTGTGAAACAGAGAGTGTGTATCAGTGTGTGTTGCTGTGAAACAGAGAGTGTGTGTATCAGTGTGTGTTGCTGTGAAACAGAGAGTGTGTGTATCAGTGTGTGTTGTTGTGAAACAGAGAGTGTGTGTATCAGTGTGTGTTGTAGTGAAACAGAGAGTGTGTGTATCAGTGTGTGTTGCTGTGAAACAGAGAGTGTGTGTATCAGTGTGTGTTGTTGTGAAACAGAGAGTGTGTATCAGTGTGTGTTGTTGTGAAACAGAGAGTGTGTGTATCAGTGTGTGTTGCTGTGAAACAGAGAGTGTGTGTATCAGTGTGTGTTGTTGTGAAACAGAGAGTGTGTGTATCAGTGTGTGTTGTTGTGAAACAGAGAGTGTGTGTATCAGTGTGTGTTGTTGTGAAACAGAGAGTGTGTGTATCAGTGTGTGTTGTTGTGAAACAGAGAGTGTGTGTATCAGTGTGTGTTGTTGGGAAACAGAGAGTGTGTATCAGTGTGTGTTGTTGTGAAACAGAGAGTGTGTGTATCAGTGTGTGTTGTTGTGAAACAGAGAGTGTGTGTCAGTGTGTTGTTGTGAAACAGAGAGTGTGTGTATCAGTGTGTGTTGTTGTGAAACAGAGAGTGTGTGTATCAGTGTGTGTTGCTGTGAAACAGAGAGTGTGTGTATCAGTGTGTGTTGTTGTGAAACAGAGAGTGTGTGTATCAGTGTGTGTTGTTGTGAAACAGAGAGTGTGTGTATCAGTGTGTGTTGCTGTGAAACAGAGAGTGTGTGTCAGTGTTTGTTGTTGTGAAACAGAGAGTGTGTGTGTCAGTGTGTGTTGTGAAACAGAGAGTGTGTGTGTCAGTGTGTGTTGTGAAACAGAGAGTGTGTGTCAGTGTGTTGTTGTGAAATAGAGAGTGTTTGTATCAGTGTGTGTTGCTGTGAAACAGAGAGTGTGTATCAGTGTGTTGTTGTGAAACAGAGAGTGTGTGTCAGTGTGTGTTGTGAAACAGAGAGTGTGTGTCAGTGTGTTGTTGTGAAATAGAGAGTGTTTGTATCAGTGTGTGTTGCTGTGAAACAGAGAGTGTGTATCAGTGTGTTGTTGTGAAACAGAGAGTGTGTGTGTCAGTGTGTGTTGTTGTGAAACAGAGAGTGTGTGTATCAGTGTGTGTTGTTGTGAAACAGAGAGTGTGTGTATCAGTGTGTGTTGTTGTGAAACAGAGAGTGTGTGTATCAGTGTGTGTTGCTGTGAAACAGAGAGTGTGTGTATCAGTGTGTGTTGTTGTGAAACAGAGAGTGTGTGTATCAGTGTGTGTTGTTGTGAAACAGAGAGTGTGTGTATCAGTGTGTGTTGTTGTGAAACAGAGAGTGTGTGTATCAGTGTGTGTTGTTGTGAAACAGAGAGTGTGTGTATCAGTGTGTGTTGCTGTGAAACAGAGAGTGTGTGTGTCAGTGTGTGTTGTTGTGAAACAGAGAGTGTGTGTGTCAGTGTGTGTTGTTGTGAAACAGAGAGTGTGTGTCAGTGTGTTGTGAAATAGAGAGTGTGTGTATCAGTGTGTGTTGCTGTGAAACAGAGAGTGTGTGTATCAGTGTGTGTTGCTGTGAAACAGAGAGTGTGTGTATCAGTGTGTGTTGTGAAACAGAGAGTGTGTGTATCAGTGTGTGTTGTTGTGAAACAGAGAGTGTGTGTCAGTGTGTGTTGTTGTGAAACAGAGAGTGTGTATCAGTGTGTGTTGTTGTGAAACAGAGAGTGTGTGTATCAGTGTGTGTTGTTGTGAAACAGAGAGTGTGTGTATCAGTGTGTGTTGTTGTGAAACAGAGAGTGTGTGTATCAGTGTGTGTTGTTGTGAAACAGAGAGTGTGTGTCAGTGTGTGTTGTTGTGAAACAGAGAGTGTGTGTATCAGTGTGTGTTGTTGTGAAACAGAGAGTGTGTGTCAGTGTGTTGTTGTGAAACAGAGAGTGTGTGTATCAGTGTGTGTTGTTGGGAAACAGAGAGTGTGTATCAGTGTGTGTTGTTGTGAAACAGAGAGTGTGTGTATCAGTGTGTGTTGTTGTGAAACAGAGAGTGTGTGTGTCAGTGTGTGTTGTTGTGAAACAGAGAGTGTGTGTATCAGTGTGTGTTGTTGTGAAACAGAGAGTGTGTGTATCAGTGTGTGTTGTTGTGAAACAGAGAGTGTGTGTGTCAGTGTGTGTTGTTGTGAAACAGAGAGTGTGTGTATCAGTGTGTGTTGTTGTGAAACAGAGTGTGTGTGACAGTGTGTATTGTTGTGAAACAGAGAGTGTGTGTGTCAGTGTGTGTTGTTGTGAAACAGAGAGTGTGTGTATCAGTGTGTGTTGTTGTGAAACAGAGAGTGTGTGTATCAGTGTGTGTTGCTGTGAAACAGAGAGTGTGTGTGTCAGTGTGTGTTGTTGTGAAACAGAGAGTGTGTGTATCAGTGTGTGTTGTTGTGAAACAGAGAGTGTGTGTATCAGTGTGTGTTGCTGTGAAACAGAGAGTGTATCAGTGTGTGTTGTTGTGAAACAGAGAGTGTATCAGTGTGTGTTGTTGTGAAACAGAGAGTGTGTGTCAGTGTGTTGTTGTGAAACAGAGAGTGTGTGTATCAGTGTGTGTTGTTGTGAAACAGAGAGTGTGTGTCAGTGTGTTGTTGTGAAACAGAGAGTGTGTGTATCAGTGTGTGTTGTTGTGAAACAGAGAGTGTGTGTATCAGTGTGTGTTGTTGTGAAACAGAGAGTGTGTGTATCAGTGTGTGTTGCTGTGAAACAGAGAGTGTGTGTATCAGTGTGTGTTGTTGTGAAACAGAGAGTGTGTGTCAGTGTGTGTTGTTGTGAAACAGAGAGTGTGTATCAGTGTGTTGTTGTGAAACAGAGAGTGTGTGTATCAGTGTGTGTTGCTGTGAAACAGAGAGTGTGTGTATCAGTGTGTGTTGCTGTGAAACAGAGAGTGTATCAGTGTGTGTTGTTGTGAAACAGAGAGTGTGTGTATCAGTGTGTGTTGTTGTGAAACAGAGAGTGTGTGTATCAGTGTGTGTTGCTGTGAAACAGAGAGTGTGTGTATCAGTGTGTGTTGTTGTGAAACAGAGAGTGTCTGTATCAGTGTGTGTTGTTGTGAAACAGAGAGTGTGTGTCACTGTGTGTTGTTGTGAAACAGAGAGTGTGTATCAGTGTGTTGTTGTGAAACAGAGAGTGTGTGTATCAGTCTGTGTTGCTGTGAAACAGAGAGTGTGTGTATCAGTGTGTGTTGTTGTGAAACAGAGTGTGTGTGACAGTGTGTGTTGCTGTGAAACAGAGAGTGTGTGTCAGTGTGTTGTTGTGAAACAGAGAGTGTGTGTATCAGTGTGTGTTGCTGTGAAACAGAGAGTGTGTGTGACAGTGTGTATTGTTGTGAAACAGAGAGTGTGTGTCAGTATGTTGTTGTGAAACAGAGAGTGTGTGTATCAGTGTGTGTTGTTGTGAAACAGAGAGTGTGTGTATCAGTGTGTGTTGCTGTGAAACAGAGAGTGTGTGTATCAGTGTGTGTTGTTGTGAAACAGAGAGTGTGTGTATCAGTGTGTGTTGTTGTGAAACAGAGAGTGTGTGTCAGTGTGTTGTTGTGAAACAGAGAGTGTGTGTATCAGTGTGTGTTGTTGTGAAACAGAGAGTGTGTGTCAGTGTGTTGTTGTGAAACAGAGAGTGTGTGTATCAGTGTGTGTTGCTGTGAAACAGAGAGTGTGTGTATCAGTGTGTGTTGTTGTGAAACAGAGAGTGTGTGTTACAGTGTGTATTGTTGTGAAACAGAGAGTGTGTGTCAGTGTGTTGTTGTGAAACAGAGAGTGTGTGTGACAGTGTGTATTGTGAAACAGAGAGTGTGTGTCAGTGTGTTGTTGTGAAACAGAGAGTGTGTGTGTCAGTGTGTGTTGTTGTGAAACAGAGAGTGTGTGTGTCAGTGTGTGTTGTTGTGAAACAGAGAGTGTGTGTGTCAGTGTGTGTTGTTGTGAAACAGAGAGTGTGTGTATCAGTGTGTTGTTGTGAAACAGAGAGTGTGTGTATCAGTGTGTGTTGTTGTGAAACAGAGAGTGTGTGTATCAGTGTGTGTTGTTGTGAAACAGAGAGTGTGTGTATCAGTGTGTGTTGCTGTGAAACAGAGAGTGTGTGTATCAGTGTGTGTTGTTGTGAAACAGAGAGTGTGTGTGACAGTGTGTATTGTTGTGAAACAGAGAGTGTGTGTCAGTGTGTTGTTGTGAAACAGAGAGTGTGTGTATCAGTGTGTGTTGCTGTGAAACAGAGAGTGTGTGTATCAGTGTGTGTTGTTGTGAAACAGAGAGTGTGTGTATCAGTGTGTGTTGTTGTGAAACAGAGAGTGTGTGTATCAGTGTGTGTTGTTGTGAAACAGAGAGTGTGTGTATCAGTGTGTGTTGTTGTGAAACAGAGAGTGTGTGTATCAGTGTGTGTTGCTGTGAAACAGAGAGTGTGTGTATCAGTGTGTGTTGTTGTGAAACAGAGAGTGTGTGTCAGTGTGTGTTGTTGTGAAACAGAGAGTGTGTATCAGTGTGTTGTTGTGAAACAGAGAGTGTGTGTATCAGTGTGTGTTGCTGTGAAACAGAGAGTGTGTGTATCAGTGTGTGTTGCCGTGAAACAGAGAGTGTGTGTATCAGTGTGTGTTGCTGTGAAACAGAGAGTGTGTGTATCAGTGTGTGTTGCTGTGAAACAGAGAGTGTGTGTATCAGTGTGTGTTGCTGTGAAACAGAGAGTGTGTGTATCAGTGTGTGTTGTTGTGAAACAGAGAGTGTCTGTATCAGTGTGTGTTGTTGTGAAACAGAGAGTGTGTCACTGTGTGTTGTTGTGAAACAGAGAGTGTGTATCAGTGTGTTGTTGTGAAACAGAGAGTGTGTGTATCAGTCTGTGTTGCTGTGAAACAGAGAGTGTGTGTATCAGTGTGTGTTGTTGTGAAACAGAGTGTGTGTGACAGTGTGTGTTGCTGTGAAACAGAGAGTGTGTGTCAGTGTGTTGTTGTGAAACAGAGAGTGTGTGTATCAGTGTGTGTTGCTGTGAAACAGAGAGTGTGTGTGACAGTGTGTATTGTTGTGAAACAGAGAGTGTGTGTGTCAGTGTGTTGTTGTGAAACAGAGAGTGTGTGTGACAGTGTGTATTTTGAAACAGAGTGTGTGTCAGTGTGTTGTTGTGAAACAGAGAGTGTGTGTCAGTGTGTTGTTGTGAAACAGAGAGTGTGTGTATCAGTGTGTGTTGCTGTGAAACAGAGAGTGTGTGTATCAGTGTGTGTTGTTGTGAAACAGAGAGTGTGTGTATCAGTGTGTGTTGCTGTGAAACAGAGAGTGTGTGTATCAGTGTGTGTTGCTGTGAAACAGAGAGTGTGTGTGACAGTGTGTATTGTTGTGAAACAGAGAGTGTGTGTGTCAGTGTGTGTTGTTGTGAAACAGAGAGTGTGTGTCAGTGTGTTGTTGTGAAACAGAGAGTGTGTGTGACAGTGTGTATTGTGAAACAGAGAGTGTGTGTTACAGTGTGTATTGTTGTGAAACAGAGAGTGTGTGTCAGTGTGTTGTTGTGAAACAGAGAGTGTGTGTATCAGTGTGTGTTGTTGTGAAACAGAGAGTGTGTGTGTCAGTGTGTGTTGTTGTGAAACAGAGAGTGTGTGTCAGTGTGTTGTTGTGAAACAGAGAGTGTGTGTCAGTATGTTGTTGTGAAACAGAGAGTGTGTGTATCAGTGTGTGTTGTTGTGAAACAGAGAGTGTGTGTATCAGTGTGTGTTGTTGTGAAACAGAGAGTGTGTGTCAGTGTGTTGTTGTGAAACAGAGAGTGTGTGTGTCAGTGTGTGTTGTTGTGAAACAGAGAGTGTGTGTGTCAGTGTGTGTTGTTGTGAAACAGAGAGTGTGTGTATCAGTGTGTGTTGTTGTGAAACAGAGAGTGTGTGTATCAGTGTGTGTTGTTGTGAAACAGAGAGTGTGTGTATCAGTGTGTGTTGTTGTGAAACAGAGAGTGTGTGTCAGTGTGTGTTGTTGTGAAACAGAGAGTGTGTGTATCAGTGTGTTGTTGTGAAACAGAGAGTGTGTGTATCAGTGTGTGTTGCTGTGAAACAGAGAGTGTGTGTATCAGTGTGTGTTGTTGTGAAACAGAGAGTGTGTGTATCAGTGTGTGTTGCTGTGAAACAGAGAGTGTGTGTCAGTGTGTTGTTGTGAAACAGAGAGTGTGTGTATCAGTGTGTGTTGCTGTGAAACAGAGAGTGTGTGTCAGTGTGTTGTTGTGAAACAGAGAGTGTGTGTATCAGTGTGTGTTGTTGTGAAACAGAGAGTGTGTGTCAGTGTGTGTTGTTGTGAAACAGAGAGTGTGTGTCAGTGTGTGTTGTTGTGAAACAGAGAGTGTGTGTGTCAGTGTGTGTTCTTGTGAAACAGAGAGTGTGTGTATCAGTGTGTGTTGCTGTGAAACAGAGAGTGTGTGTCAGTGTGTTGTTGTGAAACAGAGAGTGTGTGTGTCAGTGTGTGTTGTTGTGAAACAGAGAGTGTGTGTATCAGTGTGTGTTGTTGTGAAACAGAGAGTGTGTGTATCAGTGTGTGTTGCTGTGAAACAGAGAGTGTGTGTGACAGTGTGTATTGTTGTGAAACAGAGAGTGTGTGTGTCAGTGTGTGTTGTTGTGAAACAGAGAGTGTGTGTCAGTGTGTTGTTGTGAAACAGAGAGTGTGTATCAGTGTGTGTTGTGAAACAGAGAGTCTGTGACAGTGTGTATTGTGAAACAGAGAGTGTGTGTCAGTGTGTTGTTGTGAAACAGAGAGTGTGTGTATCAGTGTGTGTTGTTGTGAAACAGAGAGTGTGTGTATCAGTGTGTGTTGTTGTGAAACAGAGAGTGTGTGTCAGTGTGTTGTTGTGAAACAGAGAGTGTGTGTCAGTGTGTTGTTGTGAAACAGAGAGTGTGTGTATCAGTGTGTGTTGCTGTGAAACAGAGAGTGTGTGTATCAGTGTGTGTTGTTGTGAAACAGAGAGTGTGTGTCAGTGTGTTGTTGTGAAACAGAGAGTGTGTGTATCAGTGTGTGTTGTTGTGAAACAGAGAGTGTGTGTGACAGTGTGTGTTGTTGTGAAACAGAGAGTGTGTGTGTCAGTGTGTTGTTGTGAAACAGAGAGTGTGTGTCAGTGTGTGTTGTTGTGAAACAGAGAGTGTGTGTATCAGTGTGTGTTGTTGTGAAACAGAGAGTGTGTGTCAGTGTGTGTTGTTGTGAAACAGAGAGTGTGTGTATCAGTGTGTTGTTGTGAAACAGAGAGTGTGTGTCAGTGTGTGTTGCTGTGAAACAGAGAGTGTGTGTCAGTGTGTTGTTGTGAAACAGAGAGTGTGTGTATCAGTGTGTGTTGCTGTGAAACAGAGAGTGTGTGTCAGTGTGTTGTTGTGAAACAGAGAGTGTGTGTATCAGTGTGTGTTGCTGTGAAACAGAGAGTGTGTGTCAGTGTGTTGTTGTGAAACAGAGAGTGTGTGTGTCAGTGTGTGTTGTTGTGAAACAGAGAGTGTGTGTCAGTGTGTGTTGCTGTGAAACAGAGAGTGTGTGTCAGTGTGTTGTTGTGAAACAGAGAGTGTGTGTGTCAGTGTGTGTTGTTGTGAAACAGAGAGTGTGTGTATCAGTGTGTGTTGCTGTGAAACAGAGAGTGTGTGTCAGTGTGTTGTTGTGAAACAGAGAGTGTGTGTGTCAGTGTGTGTTGTTGTGAAACAGAGAGTGTGTGTGTCAGTGTGTGTTGTTGTGAAACAGAGAGTGTGTGTCAGTGTGTTGTTGTGAAACAGAGAGTGTGTGTATCAGTGTGTGTTGTTGTGAAACAGAGAGTGTGTGTATCAGTGTGTGTTGTTGTGAAACAGAGAGTGTGTGTATCAGTGTGTGTTGCTGTGAAACAGAGAGTGTGTGTATCAGTGTGTGTTGTTGTGAAACAGAGAGTGTGTGTGACAGTGTGTATTGTTGTGAAACAGAGAGTGTGTGTCAGTGTGTTGTTGTGAAACAGAGAGTGTGTGTATCAGTGTGTGTTGTTGTGAAACAGAGAGTGTGTGTATCAGTGTGTGTTGCTGTGAAACAGAGAGTGTGTGTATCAGTGTGTGTTGTTGTGAAACAGAGAGTGTGTGTATCAGTGTGTGTTGTTGTGAAACAGAGAGTGTGTGTCAGTGTGTTGTTGTGAAACAGAGAGTGTGTGTATCAGTGTGTGTTGTTGTGAAACAGAGAGTGTGTGTATCAGTGTGTGTTGCTGTGAAACAGAGAGTGTGTGTATCAGTGTGTGTTGTTGTGAAACAGAGAGTGTGTGTCAGTGTGTGTTGTTGTGAAACAGAGAGTGTGTATCAGTGTGTTGTTGTGAAACAGAGAGTGTGTGTATCAGTGTGTGTTGCTGTGAAACAGAGAGTGTGTGTATCAGTGTGTGTTGCCGTGAAACAGAGAGTGTGTGTATCAGTGTGTGTTGCTGTGAAACAGAGAGTGTGTGTATCAGTGTGTGTTGCTGTGAAACAGAGAGTGTGTGTATCAGTGTGTGTTGCTGTGAAACAGAGAGTGTGTGTATCAGTGTGTGTTGTTGTGAAACAGAGAGTGTCTGTATCAGTGTGTGTTGTTGTGAAACAGAGAGTGTGTGTCACTGTGTGTTGTTGTGAAACAGAGAGTGTGTATCAGTGTGTTGTTGTGAAACAGAGAGTGTGTGTATCAGTGTGTGTTGTTGTGAAACAGAGTTTGTGTGACAGTGTGTGTTGCTGTGAAACAGAGAGTGTGTGTCAGTGTGTTGTTGTGAAACAGAGAGTGTGTGTATCAGTGTGTGTTGCTGTGAAACAGAGAGTGTGTGTGACAGTGTGTATTGTTGTGAAACAGAGAGTGTGTGTGTCAGTGTGTTGTTGTGAAACAGAGAGTGTGTGTGACAGTGTGTATTTTGAAACAGAGTGTGTGTCAGTGTGTTGTTGTGAAACAGAGAGTGTGTGTCAGTGTGTTGTTGTGAAACAGAGAGTGTGTGTATCAGTGTGTGTTGCCGTGAAACAGAGAGTGTGTGTATCAGTGTGTGTTGCTGTGAAACAGAGAGTGTGTGTATCAGTGTGTGTTGCTGTGAAACAGAGAGTGTGTGTATCAGTGTGTGTTGCTGTGAAACAGAGTGTGTGTGACAGTGTGTATTGTTGTGAAACAGAGAGTGTGTGTATCAGTGTGTGTTGTTGTGAAACAGAGAGTGTGTGTCAGTGTGTTGTTGTGAAACAGAGAGTGTGTATCAGTGTGTGTTGTGAAACAGAGAGTGTGTGACAGTGTGTATTGTGAAACAGAGAGTGTGTGTCAGTGTGTTGTTGTGAAAAAGAGAGTGTGTGTGTCAGTGTGTGTTGTTGTGAAACAGAGAGTGTGTGTGTCAGTGTGTGTTGTTGTGAAACAGAGAGTGTGTGTCAGTGTGTTGTTGTGAAACAGAGAGTGTGTGTCAGTATGTTGTTGTGAAACAGAGAGTGTGTGTATCAGTGTGTGTTGCTGTGAAACAGAGAGTGTGTGTCAGTGTGTGTTGTTGTGAAACAGAGAGTGTGTGTCAGTGTGTTGCTGTGAAACAGAGAGTGTGTGTGTCAGTGTGTGTTGTTGTGAAACAGAGAGTGTGTGTGTCAGTGTGTGTTGTTGTGAAACAGAGAGTGTGTGTGTCAGTGTGTTGTTGTGAAACAGAGAGTGTGTGTCAGTGTGTGTTGTTGTGAAACAGAGAGTGTGTGTATCAGTGTGTGTTGTTGTGAAACAGAGAGTGTGTGTCAGTGTGTGTTGTTGTGAAACAGAGAGTGTGTGTATCAGTGTGTTGTTGTGAAACAGAGAGTGTGTGTCAGTGTGTGTTGCTGTGAAACAGAGAGTGTGTGTCAGTGTGTTGTTGTGAAACAGAGAGTGTGTGTATCAGTGTGTGTTGCTGTGAAACAGAGAGTGTGTGTCAGTGTGTTGTTGTGAAACAGAGAGTGTGTGTATCAGTGTGTGTTGCTGTGAAACAGAGAGTGTGTGTCAGTGTGTTGTTGTGAAACAGAGAGTGTGTGTGTCAGTGTGTTGTTGTGAAACAGAGAGTGTGTGTCAGTGTGTGTTGCTGTGAAACAGAGAGTGTGTGTCAGTGTGTTGTTGTGAAACAGAGAGTGTGTGTGTCAGTGTGTGTTGTTGTGAAACAGAGAGTGTGTGTATCAGTGTGTGTTGCTGTGAAACAGAGAGTGTGTGTATCAGTGTGTGTTGTTGTGAAACAGAGAGTGTGTGTGTCAGTGTGTGTTGTTGTGAAACAGAGAGTGTGTGTATCAGTGTGTGTTGTTGTGAAACAGAGAGTGTGTGTATCAGTGTGTGTTGCTGTGAAACAGAGAGTGTGTGTGACAGTGTGTATTGTTGTGAAACAGAGAGTGTGTGTGTCAGTGTGTGTTGTTGTGAAACAGAGAGTGTGTGTCAGTGTGTTGTTGTGAAACAGAGAGTGTGTATCAGTGTGTGTTGTGAAACAGAGAGTCTGTGACAGTGTGTATTGTGAAACAGAGAGTGTGTGTCAGTGTGTTGTTGTGAAACAGAGAGTGTGTGTGTCAGTGTGTGTTGTTGTGAAACAGAGAGTGTGTGTGTCAGTGTGTGTTGTTGTGAAACAGAGAGTGTGTGTCAGTGTGTTGTTGTGAAACAGAGAGTGTGTGTCAGTATGTTGTTGTGAAACAGAGAGTGTGTGTATCAGTGTGTGTTGCTGTGAAACAGAGAGTGTGTGTCAGTGTGTGTTGTTGTGAAACAGAGAGTGTGTGTCAGTGTGTTGCTGTGAAACAGAGAGTGTGTGTGTCAGTGTGTGTTGTTGTGAAACAGAGAGTGTGTGTGTCAGTGTGTGTTGTTGTGAAACAGAGAGTGTGTGTGTCAGTGTGTTGTTGTGAAACAGAGAGTGTGTGTCAGTGTGTGTTGTTGTGAAACAGAGAGTGTGTGTATCAGTGTGTGTTGTTGTGAAACAGAGAGTGTGTGTCAGTGTGTGTTGTTGTGAAACAGAGAGTGTGTGTATCAGTGTGTTGTTGTGAAACAGAGAGTGTGTGTCAGTGTGTGTTGCTGTGAAACAGAGAGTGTGTGTCAGTGTGTTGTTGTGAAACAGAGAGTGTGTGTATCAGTGTGTGTTGTTGTGAAACAGAGAGTGTGTGTCAGTGTGTTGTTGTGAAACAGAGAGTGTGTGTATCAGTGTGTGTTGTTGTGAAACAGAGAGTGTGTGTATCAGTGTGTGTTGCTGTGAAACAGAGAGTGTGTGTCAGTGTGTGTTGCTGTGAAACAGAGAGTGTGTGTCAGTGTGTTGTTGTGAAACAGAGAGTGTGTGTGTCAGTGTGTGTTGTTGTGAAACAGAGAGTGTGTGTATCAGTGTGTGTTGCTGTGAAACAGAGAGTGTGTGTCAGTGTGTTGTTGTGAAACAGAGAGTGTGTGTGTCAGTGTGTGTTGTTGTGAAACAGAGAGTGTGTGTATCAGTGTGTGTTGCTGTGAAACAGAGAGTGTGTGTCAGTGTGTTGTTGTGAAACAGAGAGTGTGTGTATCAGTGTGTGTTGTTGTGAAACAGAGAGTGTGTGTCAGTGTGTTGTTGTGAAACAGAGAGTGTGTGTGTCAGTGTGTGTTGTTGTGAAACAGAGAGTGTGTGTCAGTGTGTTGTTGTGAAACAGAGAGTGTGTGTATCAGTGTGTGTTGTTGTGAAACAGAGAGTGTGTGTATCAGTGTGTGTTGCTGTGAAACAGAGAGTGTGTGTCAGTGTGTTGTTGTGAAACAGAGAGTGTGTGTCAGTGTGTGTTGTTGTGAAACAGAGAGTGTGTGTATCAGTGTGTGTTGCTGTGAAACAGAGAGTGTGTGTCAGTGTGTTGTTGTGAAACAGAGAGTGTGTGTATCAGTGTGTGTTGTTGTGAAACAGAGAGTGTGTGTATCAGTGTGTGTTGTTGTGAAACAGAGAGTGTGTGTATCAGTGTGTTGTTGTGAAACAGAGAGTGTGTATCAGTGTGTGTTGTTGTGAAACAGAGAGTGTGTGTCAGTGTGTTGTTGTGAAACAGAGTGTGTGTGTCAGTGTGTGTTGTTGTGAAACAGAGAGTGTGTGTATCAGTGTGTGTGTGTTGTGTTGCACTGTGTGATGATCTGAGTCAGTGAGTGTGTGTGTGTGTTTGTGTGTTGTGTTGCACTGTGTGATGATCTGAGTCAGTGAGTGTGTGTGTTTGTGTGTTGTGTTGCACTGTGTGATGATCTGAGTCAGTGTGTGTGTGTTGCACTGTGTGATGATCTGAGTCAGTGAGTGTGTGTGTTTGTGTGTTGTGTTGCACTGTGTGATGATCTGAGTCAGTGTGTGTGTGTTGCACTGTGTGATGATCTGAGTCAGTGTGTGTGTGTTGCACTGTGTGATGATCTGAGTCAGTGAGTGTGTGTGTTTGTGTGTTGTGTTGCACTGTGTGATGATCTGAGTCAGTGTGTGTGTGTTGCACTGTGTGATGATCTGAGTCAGTGAGTGTGTGTGTTGCACTGTGTGATGATCTGAGTCAGTGTGTGTGTGTTGTGTTGCACTGTGTGATGATCTGAGTCAGTGAGTGTGTGTGTGTGTGTGTTTGTGTGTTGTGTTGCACTGTGTGATGATCTGAGCAATAAGTGAAGTGCAGTAATATCTCATATTGTGTAGATAAATATTGAATGTCAGTTCCACACACAGCTTTATTAATAATGCAGCAGAGGATATGAGCACAGACTCGACCTCTGAAATCAATTCAACACACACTCCAGTGTAGAAAGTTTGTCGTGCCTACACCACACACACACACTGACCACACACACACACTGAATCTACATCATCAGTACTGACCAGTGAGTCCACCCTTTACCTTCAAATCCCTCACTGGTTTCTGATTATTCTGATGATGAGGAACTTTTGATTCTCCTACATTTAAAATTAATCTCTAACATTTCTCTTAGAATTATTTTCACTTCTGTTCCAGGAGAAATGAAATGATTTATTTATTTATGTACAGTTTTATAAAACATAGGAATATTTTGTATATTAACAAACCATTTTTTAAATTATAAATAAAAATTTATTATTAAATATAAAATAATAATAATAATAATAATAATAATAATAAATAATTAATTCTTATTTATTTATTTATTTATTTATTTATTTATTTATTTATTTATTTATTTATTTTAAAGTACATTTATTTTTATCTACTTAGATTACCTTTTTTCAGAAGTTTTTTATCTTTATAAACTATTCACTCACTCATTTAATAAAATTAAGGAAATATTTTTGTTTCATGGAGCATTCTTTCTTTCTTTCTTTCTTTCTTTCTTTCTTTCTTTCTTTCTTTCTTTCTTTCTTTCTTTCTTTCTTTCTTCCTTCCTTCCGTTCAGTGTTGAGCTCAGATCAGTCTCCTGTATGGTCAGTGGTTTGTTTCTCCTGTGTGGTCAGTTGTTGTTTCTGCAGTTGGTCTCCTGTATGGTCAGTGGTTTGTTTCTCCTGTGTGGTCAGTTGTTGTTTCTGCAGTTGGTCTCCTGTGTGGTCAGTGGTTCATTTCTCCTGTGTGGTCAGTTGTTGTTTCTGCAGTTGGTCTCCTGTATGGTCAGTGGTTTGTTTCTCCTGTGTGGTCAGTTGTTGTTTCTGCAGTTGGTCTCCTGTATGGTCAGTGGTTTGTTTCTCCTGTGTGGACAGTTGTTGTTTCTGCAGTTGGTCTCCTGTATGGTCAGTGGTTTGTTTCTCCTGTGTGGTCAGTTGTTGTTTCTGCAGTTGGTCTCCTGTATGGTCAGTGGTTTGTTTCTCCTGTGTGGACAGTTGTTGTTTCTGCAGTTGGTCTCCTGTGTGGTCAGTTGTTGTTTCTGCAGTTGGTCTCCTGTGTGGTCAGTGGTTCGTTTCTCCTGTGTGGTCAGTTGTTGTTTCTGCAGTTGGTCTCCTGTATGGTCAATGGTTTGTTTCTCCTGTGTGGTCAGTTGTTGTTTCTGCAGTTGGTCTCCTGTGTGGTCAGTGGTTCGTTTCTCCTGTGTGGTCAGTTGTTGTTTCTGCAGTTTGATATTAAACTTTAGAGGCATGAACAGAAGAGTGAGACTTGTCTCTTTGGAAGCGGTCACTTTCCGCTGGATCCTCTGTCTTCATCCCGCTGCTGTTGCTAACAGGACGTTCCGGCTGAATGACCTCTCAGTCCAGTGAGTGATTGTGAAATAAAAATCAGCGAGCGCAGGATGAGGCTTAGCGAGCGTGTGTTAGCGGCGGGTGAAACGTCTCACAGCTGCGTGTGCTGATGTAATGATTTTGGCAACATCTGTGCAGCCTTGCTCACAGAATTTCACTTCGTGTCACTCAGATGAAGAGCACGGATCTGCTCTCGCTCTAACACCAGATCTACAGGATCTACAGTTACACCGTCCAGCTGCAGCAAGCCACACAGTCCAGCAGAGGTTCTTTTCATCTGGATGGAGGGATTTTCCCCTCCATCATGAGTAACTCCACTGACGAAACACACAGAATTCCTTTATTCTCTCTTTAATAATCCATGAAGAAAATAACTCAGTGCTGAAAAAGTTACATATCAGTTTAATGTAGAAGTAAAAAATACTCCAAAATATTCTCTCTCTCTTTCCCTCTCTCTCTCTTTCCCTCTCTCTCTCTCTCTCTCTCTCTCTAAAATCATTACTTGTCTTTTGTCTTTTAAACAAGAATACAGAAATCTCCTCTCCTGAACACTCTACAAAACAGAGTGACTGTTGATATTGGAAACTCATTCAATACATGTTGAATAAATAAATAAATAAATAAATAAATGCATGCCTTTTAAAAAATAAATAAATAAATAAAATTACACACATCAACAATATGTTGAAGACATCTTTAATCTGTTCATCAGTTTTAGATTGTTATGGAGTGTATGCTGTACCTGAGCTGTTACTATGGAAACGATAAAGTGTTAAAACAAGAGCATTATATAAACTCGTCATTTATGTTTATGAGTCATGTGGATGTGGTTATGCAAAAAACAAACAAACAAAAAACCAAGGAACAATGATCAGATCCGAAATTTCAGCTGTGCCTCAGTATTAATTCCATTATTATTATTATTATTATTATTATTATTAATAATAATAATAATAATAATAATAATAATAATAATAATAACCCTCATCCCATACTCTACAGATATTAAACTTGCTAATAATGTGGAAAAAAACCTTTTTTTTATGTCAAACTTTTATTCTAAAGAAACCATGAAATAAATAAAAACTCAATTCTATCCGTTTTCACACAGGACACAGTGCTGTCATTTCCACCCCAAGCAACATTAAATACAATATTTTTCAGAAGTTTTCAAAATGTTTTCCTGGTTACTATGGAAACCAAAGCCATCGGGAAAACAATGCTCGTGAAAAAAGGAGGAAGAAAAAAAGGTTCTCAAACATTTCACAAGTCGAGCAAAAAATAAAGTAAAAGCAAAGTAAATAATGTTGTGAAACGAAAGAAAAATCAAAACTAAAGAAGTCTTTCTGTTTCCTTAAAGCCAAAAGGTTAAGGATCTTCCATCGGTGCTTTAATTCTGAACCCTCCGTCCCTTCATAATCCAGTGAGCTCAGAGCTCAATCATCACAAATGGCTGCTGATCCCAGTGAAAGTCTGCGGAACCTTCATAAAAATACATCAAGCCGAGAGAAGGGAAGGTAACGAGGGAAGCGGACGAAGCCCTGGTCGTGTTTACTGCTGAGAAAGGGGAAAAAGATTTGCATTAAGAGTTGAGAATCGATTCTTCTTTCTGCTAATAACCTGTACGGGCGCTAATGCAGCCGGGAGGAAGACGGATTTGTTGAGGTATGTTCTAGAAAAAGAAAATCCTGATGCAAAGCAGATTAACCATGATCCAGGATAACTCCAGATTATCCACCCAGAGAGGACTAGGGTCTGTATAAATGGCGGATTTCTGTCCTTTATCTTCACAGAAAACTCGGTGTTAATCTTCTTTCTGCAGACTTTTACTCAGTGCATGACCTACAGACATGGCTTTAATAATTCAAATAAAGCAGACGGATACACGCTCACACCAGCGCTGCTTGGTCTCAGGGCAGAAAGGATTACAAGTTTTGACTTCTTCCTCAATGTTTTTTTCTCAAAGTGTTTACATGTATTAAATGTGTTGTTACGTATTAAATGATACAATTAGCAAAATGAAATATTAAACTTCTCCAGTGTGCTAGCGTAAACATGAACCTAGCTAGTCGCCTTCCCTCTGTTCCTCTGTTGTACAGTGAGTTAGAGGAACTTGAGGATGCAGTGCAACTTTAAAATATACTTCTGTACTGGATTTATAGCCTCCTTAAAATGGTGACTTGTGAGTGCACGAGTTAATAAGACCAAACCTGATAGCATTGATGCCTGGCAACATTTCTCTTCCAATATATTAGATTATATAAAGGAATGATTATTTAATGTAACACTCTTTTCCTTTTTTTTCTTGTCAGTCTGTCAAATTATTGGCAATGTGTCTGTTATTCCTCCTTCCTGGATTGTTTGTACTAGTGATGTTAGTTTGTTTATATTTGAAAGACAATAAAAATGTGGTTGTTTAGTGGTTAAGGTGCTGGGCTACTGATTGGAAGGTTGTGGGATTGAATTCCAGGTCCACCAAACTTCCACTCCTGGGCCCCTGAACAAGGCCCTTAACCCTCAGTTGCAACATTAGAGTTCATGAATATAAGGTTATGAGAAAATGAGGGTGATAAGGGAATGTAGGAGTCTGGAAACACAGAGAACCTATTTTGGAAAACCAAGGATCTGGATATCTAGAGTTTTGTGTACAAGGCATAATATGACCCTGATACACAGGACACTGGAAACACATGACTATGGGAACATAACATATGTCTCTAGGAACATAATACAATGAGAATATAAACTTATGAATCTGGAAATGCAGGGTTCTGGATACATGGAGTGTTAGAAACTAAGGGCCATGGCAATACAGAACTCTGAACACACAGGACTCTGGAAAAAAGATGACTCTGGAGAAAGAGCTCTGAGTATACATGGTTCTGGAGGAACAGAGCACTGGAAAAAATAATGTTCTGGAAATATAGGGCTCTAGGAATATTGGGTTCTGGGAATATAGGGCTCTGATAAGGTTTCTGGGTATATAGTATCCTGGAAATACAGGGTTCTGGGTATATAGTACCATGGAAATACAGGGTTCTGGGTATATAGTACCATGGAAATACGGGGTTCTGGGTATATAGTACCATGGAAATACGGGGTTCTGGGTATATAGTACCATGGAAATACAGAGTTCTGGGTATATAATACCATGGAAATACAGGGTTCTGGGTTTATAGTACCCTGGAAATACAGGATTCTGTGTATATAGGGCTCTGGAAACTTAATCAGGAGTCACAAATATTAATGTGAAGCTAGACTACAGATGAATTCTGAACGTCAAATTCATTAGAATGAAATAACGTTATCAAATCTACCATTTTTCCCAAGCTCTCTCTCTCTCAGTGGTTCCATCTCCTGCTGATTCCCCTTCCAGCATCCCGTGTTCAACATGACCAGAACCAGAGGCCGTATTTGGAGTGTCTGATTTCCCTCAGGCCCTGCAGCGAGCCCCAGGCTGCAGCTCTGCTGGGTAAAAAAAGAAAAATAGTGGCATGATGGTTTAACAGGGTCTGAGGGTCTGAGTGTAAGAGCCGAGGTTCAAAGCTCACAGTAAATGATTAATTATATTTCATTTCTGGTACACGTGCTTAAAGATCAAAGCCAGCGTCTTGTCTAGCTTTAGTCTAATTTATCCATTAAAGCAGAACTTGATTACTGTTTAACCCGCGACGTTCCCTGGACGCTGATCTTAATTAAACTGAGTTATGACGAACAGAAGAGTGTGTAAAGACATAATGTCAGTCACTTCATTACTTTCTCTTCTCTACACTTTTGTATTAACTCTTTATTACATTTGAGAGTTGGAAATGTCCTCAAAGACACACAGAACCTTGGATTTAATCTTTATTTACACTAGAAGGTGTCATGAATCTCAGTATTCTAAAGGGTTGAATTCAAATTATGTGTGGATATATCCACCATTCCCATTTCCAGAATCATATATTCCTGAGGGTCCATGGTCCAGGGTCCTGGGTTCTCGGTTCTGTCACCAAAGCCTTAGGTTTCTCATGTTCTATGTTTCCAAGATACTACATCATTTAGACTTAGGGGAACTGTTTTTTCCCCCCAGATCCTAGGTATCATATATAGTACCTTTGAGTCTAATGAATGGAAAGTTTCAATGTTTCTAAGATCCAGGTCAGTGTGGTGGTTGATCGGGGGATAAAGCCCCACATGGGGTGTTAGTCCAACTCTGTGCTCAGAGCAACCCACATATATAAAAACTGCCATGTTTTTTAGGAAAAGAGAAATCCTGGAGATCTTCATGGATATGGGAAGAATGTGTGAAACTCCAAACACAATCAGGGACCCTTGAGCTGTGAAGGTATCAAAAATAATCTGGGTTTTAAAGCAAATCACTCTGAAGTTTTTCTGACTAATCACCTTTATCCCAGCACCACCAAGCCACCACTGTTGGGCCCTTGATCAAGGCCCTTAACGCTCTCTGCTCCAGGGGACGCTGCATCATAGCTGACCCTGTGCTCTGACCCCAGCTTCCTAGACTGGGATACACAAGTACAGTTTCACTATGCTGTAATACATATGTGAGAACAATAAAGGTTTCTTCTTCTTCATCTTCTTCTGCTTCTTATCCAATAATAATACCCCCCCATCCCCCAGGGCACTGAATGTTGTGACATGCTTTAGACTCACCACAGCTCAAATTAATTGAACAATATGGAAGATTTTGGAGCAATAAGACCTTCAGCATCAGTATCAAAACATCAACCCAAGGAGAAACGGTTAGAAGAACGGTGTTCATTATCACTGCTCTAGAGTTCCAGAGAAACTAGTGCAAGGAGCACTGCAGCTGTTCTGGTGGCTGGTGGTGTCTTTCATCTGTGTATACGTATAGAACAGGAAATTGTCTCAAACTGCGTTATAGAGAATTGAGAAAGCTTGGAATGTAAAATCATTGTGAGTGTTTTCAGAAAAGTCACCAGCTGAGAACAGCAAAGAAGGAAAGGAAATGGAGTCTAAAAGAAATGATGAAAAGAAGGAGAGCACATTAAAAGGTCTCGAACAGTGGTGGTGTTGACGATGGAAACATCATTATATCCGACATCTTACAGAGCGAGAGCTACCTGGAGCGTCAGCTTCTCTCTCCTACACCAAACAAGGCAATGAGAAAGAAAGAGTGAAGTCAAGCTGAGGCGAAGCAGTGAGCATGCATCTTTTATTACCTATTCACCTCCACTGACTGTGTGCTGGAGAAGTATTTAAACTAGGAGGGAAAGAGAACCCTGTGAAGTCAACTAATGAAGGAGGAACCTGGAAAAATCTGTGGAAAAAAAAGGCTATGGAGAAAGTGTGTGTGTGTGTGTTAGTTTAAATGTCAGAACCATTTTTCTTATTTAAGCTTCAACCTCTGTATTTACTGAACTACAGATAGAGCAGCCCCCAGAGGTTTGGAGAACCATGCAAGTACCATATACGACCTGTGATGGGCAGAAAAAGTGCAGGGACCACACAGGAACTGTGCAGAAACCTTGAAGGAATCACACAGGAACTGTGCAGAAACCTTGAAGGAATCACACAGGAACTGTGCAGAAACCTTGCAGGAACCACACAGGAACTGTGCAGAAACCTTGAAGGAACCATACAGCATCTGTGCAGAAACCTTGAAGGAACCACACAAGAATTGTGCAGAAACCTTGAAGGAACCATACAGCATCTGTGCAGAAACCTTGAAGGAACCACACAGGAATTGTGCAGAAACCTTGAAGGAACCACACAAGAATTGTGCAGAAACCTTGAAGGAACCATACAGCATCTGTGCAGAAACCTTGAAGGAACCATACAGCATCTGTGCAGAAACCTTGAAGGAACCACACAGCATCTGTGCAGAAACCTTGCAGGAACCACACAGGAACTGTACAAAAGCCATGCAGGAATGTTGCTGAAACCACACAGGGACTGTGCAGGAACCACACAGGAATCGTGCAAAAATCTTGCAGGAACCACACAGAAACTATGCAAAAACCCTACAGGAACCACACAGGAACTGTACAAAAACCGTGCAGGAACCATACAGGAACTGTGCAGGAACCATGGAGGAATGTTGCAGAAACCACACAGAATCTGTGCAGGGACCACACAGAAACCATGCAAAAACCATGCAGGAACCACACGGGAACTGTGCAGAAAATTTGCAGGAATGTTGCAGGAACAGCGCATGCTGTTGTGCAGTATTTGAAGATTTCAGCAATAACAAACTAAAGGGCAGTGATATTTCACATGGTCAGTAATATAGAAAGTCCCTGTATAAAAAAAAAATCCCCGTGTATCAGATGGAAATCAAAGCGTTGGTGTACAATGGGCGAGGGAACACATCGGTCAGGCTGCTGGACGGCTTGTGAGGATGCTGAAGCCATTTTCAGACCTGAGGAGGATATCCTTCACTGGAACGGTCTTTAATCATGAATTTAAACTATACTTTTATTTATTTTGATCATTTCTGAGCTCTATCACCAGCAGCATTCTGTGACTAGTGTATAGAAAAATCCTCCGGGGGGTGGAGCCTGTTTCATTCCCACGCTGTCAGAACGCTTGGCTGTGCTGTTTTATCAGAAGCGAACACGCTCGTCTGGCCGAGACTAGTGAGAGATCAGCGTAAACCACCGGTGGCACAGAGGAGTGGTAGCGCTGGGAGATGTGCTGCCTGGCTAGAAATGAGAAGAAGCTAAGAGAAAAATAAATAAACAACTGGTGTTTTTTAAACCCTTGTTTCCTCTGCAGCAGTGAAAATCTTACAGAGCATCTTTATAAAACTCTTTCAAACACAGTTACAGTTAATATCAACACCAAACAATAAACATTATTAGTTTAGAATAAAGAGATGGTTGTATTTATTTATGACTTTATTTATTGACTAGAGCAGAATATAAGTAAATATCCAGCATTGTGTCTGTATTAAAGCTTCAGATTTATTATTAACATACACTACCAGTCAAAAGTTTGGACACACCTTCTAATTCCATGGTCTTTCCTGATGTTTATTTCTTTCTACATTGTAACACAATGCTGAAGGCGGCCGAAATCCACAATAATGTCCTTTGAACAGTTGATATTGAGATATGTCTGCTACTGATGCTCTGTAAAGCCTTCATAACGCCTCTAATCTGAGGTGCTGTTAATTGGTGATTTCTGAGGTTGGTCACTCTAAATGAACTTCTCCTCTGCAGCAGAGGTCAGTTTTGGTCTTGCTTTACTGGGATGGTCTTCATGTGAGCCAGTTTCATCATGGTGCTTGATGGGTTTTGCAAATGCACTTGACAATACTGTTCTTGCAAGAACTATTCCAGAACACCTGACCTTCGTGTCTTAAAATAACAACTGACTGTTTTTTGTTGTCATTACATATGGATTACTGAAGTCCATGTGTGTTATTTTGTAGTTTTGAAATCTCCAGGATTGTTCTAGAATGTAGAAAATAAATCCCTAAACAAAAAACATTGAATTAAAAGGTGTGTCCAAACTTTTGACTGGTAGTGTACATCATAACTGCATAAAAACAGAATAAACTCAGTCACTTCCTGTATGCTGGGTTTCAAGACTCCTTTATTCATCTTTACCCTGGTCCCAGTCCATACTGGGAACACTGGGGATGAGGTGGGAATACACTATAGATAGGAAACCAGTCCATCAGCATGTTTTCTGTAAGCTGTATTTTATTAAACAGCATTTTTCTTAAAGAAACAGTTCTAAATCTATCACTGGTTTTTATCAGTGTAACTACTGAAGGACTTATTTGACCGGTCCAGAACCTCAGGGTTCTATATAGAACCATAAGAGTGGGAATCTTCAAAGGGTGGTTTGGAGATGAGGAGTCAGGAGGCAGGCTTGGGAAAACTAAAAAAAAAGAAACTTTTTATTGGTTTTTTCTGCTTTCCAGAGATTTCTTTTGGACATAAATCTGTACACATGCATGCACACACACACACACACACACACACACACACACACACACACACACGCACACACACACACACACACGCACACACGCACACACACACACACACACACACACTCAGTGCTGTTCATCTCTACACCCTTCATCCTTACTGAAACACTGAACATATGTCACTTTTCCCAGCTCCGCCCACCAAACGCTTGACCACACCCCCACTGGAATTAAACCTTAGGTAACAGTAACTCCTCTTCATCACACCACTCTGTTGGTCATTATGTTGGTCATTATTTTCCTACAACAGCGTGACATGGAGTGATTTGTTCCTGACCTCACAGCGAATATTTTCTTTGTTACAGAGAGTCTATGTTTCTCTCTCTCTCTCTCTCTCTCTCTCTCTCTCGCTATCTATCTATCGATCTATCTAAAAATGCTGTTTTGTCTTTTAACCAAAACTCCTCTGTCATGAACACTTTACAAGAGTGACTGTTGATACTGGAGACTCATTCCATACATGTTAAATACATAAATAAACAACTAACCAAACAAATAAATAAATAAATAAACAAATAAAGGATGCATTTATGAAAATCTATCCCTTGTGATACCTGCTTATAGGAGCAGTATAATATGATGTCTCAATGCTCAGTAATTATTAATCACATCATAGATAATATACATATCCTTACAGAGTAGATATTTTTATTTATTATTTATTAATAACTATTGATCTGTTTATTTTGTGAGAGACCAGACAGCAGAAAGCAGAGCCTGAGAGTTTGCGCCACTGCGTTTTGTTGAAGGGAAAATTTACCACCTAAAAACTATATGCTTCATCTCAAGGGGTTTATCCTTAAGAATGAACTGGTATCAACAGCAGGCTTTTATAAAGCTCTCGGGAAATTAAAGGAGCAGTCTTGTCCGGTATTGGAGCTGAGAAACACTCTATAAACTTTAATAAATATCTCAGGGAGCTTCTTTTCTGCAGACGCGTCTCATCACCGTCTCCATCCATGACCGCTGTTCTAACATGGTTCTAACAGGACTGTGTTTGCATGAGCAGAAATCTACAGTGTATGTTTCACGGGTTCTAGGTAACATGACAAGCTGCGATTTATAACATATAACTGATAACAGGAAGTTGTTTCTTGGATGTTCCATGACATGATATGGATAAAAAGTAAATAGAGCAAATTCAAACCCATGATAAATTTACTTAAAATAAACTTTCTATACTTTTGATCAGAAAGAATCTCCGTTTCTTTAGGACATAAATCTGAACACACACACACACACACACACTCAGTGCTGCTCATCTCTCCAACCTTCATCTTTACTGCCTCTCACTGAAACACTAAACATATCATATATCTTTTCCCAGCTCTGCCCACCAAGCCACGCCCCCTCAGAAATTAAACCTTTCTGTTACAGGAGGTAACAGTAACTCCTCTTCATCACATTGCTCTGTTAGTGATTATTTTCCTACAACAGCGTGACATGGAGTGATTTATTCTTGAATACCAGGGCACATTTTTGAAGCCCAGTGTCTCTCCATGTTCAGCTGAGATCATCATCATCATCATCATCATCATCATCATCACTCAGGGGTTAGGTGATGGTAATGTGACAGCAATGCAGGAAGGTGACAAATAAATCTGAGAGAGAGAGAAAGGGAGAGAGAGGGAGAGAGTGAAAGAGAGAAAGAAAGAGAATGAGAGAGAGACAGAGAGAGAGTGAGGGGGGAGTGAAAGAGAGGGGGTAGAGGGAGAAAGAGAAAGACAGAGAGAGAGAAAGAGAGAGAGAGGACCTGAGTGAAACCTCCACTCTCACTACCTATTTATTCTCAGAGTAGAGGCTGAGACAGACGGTGAGCGAGGAGCGTAATGACCAGACCATATGGATGTGACTCGGCAGCCATATGCTGCTTTATGAAACGCTGCCACACAGAAGCAGCATCTCTGCCTGAAAGATAAATAAAACCCATCCTTTTCTTCATTTCTCCATCTCTGCATTCTCACTTTTATTTCCCTTCTTCATTCATTCGCAGAGATGAAGCGTGTCTTCAAACCCCGTATGTCATCTTCTCTTTCTGCTCCAGCTCTCCGGCCTGATTAAAGAGAAATCATTCATTTTTAAATATTCCGTAAATTATATATTGGATATTCAAATATTGTAAAAGTACAAAAAAGCCTGGAAATGTGTTTGCTTTTCACACGTGTGGGCCGAGGAACAGGAATCATATTAACACCGCTTGTATGCAGCGGAACCTCATTAAAGCTAAATAACCAGGCTGGAGTTTTATATTGTCCCACTTCTATTTATTTATTTTTTTCCCCATGATTTTATCCCAAAGGACAAACCCTTACTAAAATCATGAAAAAATGTTTTTGAGAATGTTTGAGGATTTCAAGCCAACATATTTGTGTATTTATTTCATAAATATAGGAGTTAAAAAAAGCCAGTGTGCTGTTGTTATAATCAGTGATGATGTCATCTGATGACCAAGTTGCTGTTATCACACTGAATAAACACATATATTATTGATTTTCTACCAGAAGAACTTGCCAACTATTTATAATGATGATATCATACATTTATAGCTACATTTACTGAGTTACTTCCTGTTCTCTCTCATGCTATAGCAGCTATAAACAGTCGTCCCCTCACCAGTCTCTCTTTATTCTGTTAGGAAGTCATACAGTGTGTAAGTCCAAAACAACAGGCACAAAATCAGAAACCGAAGGCATGAACGAGGGTCGAAAATCAGAAAAACAATACACCGGAGCAAACAAAACCGAAACACAAACCAGAAATTGTAAAAAGCCAGAAGACAAGCACAGGTCATACACATTAATATCCAACTAGGAACAGGTGTCGCGCCCCCTCCAGCCAGTGTCTCCACTTCTCCAGTGCTGCCTTAATGGACAGGAGCTTCTGGTTCCCCACATCATAGTTCACTTCTGTGGTGGTTAACTTCCAGAAAAAATATGCACAAAGGTTGACCTTCCCTGGATTCCCATGGCATTGAGATAGCATGACCCCAATTCTGCAGCAACGATAAATGGACGGCTGGGGTCAGGGTGTCTCAGGATGGGTGCTATGGTGAAGCTCCTCTTCAGTAGCATGAGGGCTGCGAACCCCAGGAATCTGCAAGGCCAGTCTGTAACCGCCCTCACCTTACTGGAGTCCATCTCTAGTCCCCTCTGTGAGGTGACATACCCCAGGAAAGTGAGGGAGTCTTGTGGGTCACTTCTCAGCCTTTACATAGAGCTGGTGCTGCAGCAGTGAGTGAGTAAGGTACAAGCATGGAGGACGTGATCATCAAAGGAGGAGGAGTAGATCAGAATATTGTCAATGTAGGTGATAACATATCGGTCGATGAGGTCTTTGAAAATGTTGTTAATAAATGCTTGGAATATGGCTGGGGCATTGATAAGTCCATATGGCATAACTAGATACTCATATTGCCCCCTGGTAGTGTGGAAGGCGTTTTTCCACTCGTCATACTCTCTGATTTGTACTAGGTTATAGGCACTGCGTAGGTCGAGCTTGGTGAAGATCCAGATCTCTCTTAGTTGTTCCAAAGCCACCGGGACCAAAGGCAGTGGGTAGGGGTAATGCACCGTAATGACATTCAGACCCCTATAGTTGATGCAAGGACGGAGACCGCCATCCTTCTTTTCGATGAAGAAGAAGCTGCCGGCTGCCGGGGGAGTCGAGGGTCAGATGTACCCGGTAGCTAAGCCTTCCTCAATGTAATCCTTCATAGCTTTGGATTCAGGTAGTGAGAAAGGGTAGACCTTGCTTTTAGGTGGCATGGAGTTGGGAAGCAAGTTGATTGCGCAGTCCCAGAGGTGGTGGGGTAGGAGTTGAGTGGCCCTTTCTTTACTGAACCCCTAGCTCATGGTATTCTCATGGGATCGTGGTGTGCTCAGAGGTGCTTTGGCTCTCAATTGATGTAGCGAAGCTTGAGGACGTTACCTGGAGGGTAAGCAGGCTGGTCTGTTTATGAGGCCCTTCCCAATCAGACGTTTGTTGACGGCCATCACTCGCAGAGGAGTCTTGCAGGGCTGGGTAGGAAGGTGAAGCTCTTCGATGAAGGTTGTGGTCCCACATGGCGTATGCCCAGTTGAGAGCCCTCCCGATAAGCAGTGATTGCAGGAGGGTGCACCTGGCGTGCTACCACCTCCTGAATATGAGCATACTCCACTGGATCTACTGCTGGCGAAGTATTCTGTAACGTTGCGCTGGCGGCAGGTGAGTTAGGATCCATATGCATAGTGTAACATTCAAGTCGGGAACAACAGGCACGAAATCAGAAACCGAAGGCAGGCGAATGAGGGTCAAAAACCAGAGTACAATAGAGCAAACAAAACCAAAACACAAACCAGAAATCGGAAAAAGCCAGAAGACACGGGTCATACACAGTAATATCTAAACTTAGTGCAGGTAACAAATGGCTCTGTGAAGTCTCTGGGAACAATACTTCACATCTAAACGTTGTGTGAATGTTGCTTAAATGTCCTTCGCTGGTGGTGCTAAAACTCGTGCGAGGGCTCTCTCCGGTGGGCTGCCGCCGGTGGCGATGTTACAATGAGGCAAAAATAAATAAATGAATAAATAAATATATAAATAACTTCAGCTTGTCATATTAACGTTTAAACCTGTAAAAGTTCCAGCTACAATTTTACCTGTGACTCTTACAAAGTGCCAAAACTGGAGATTCCTTCCATTATTTGTTCAACAGGAACATGATATCTTCATTTTCCAAATTAAATTCTCATTTGTTCTCCTTAATTTTAAGTCCTGTGCAATGGTTATGAGGTCACTTAATGAATAAAGTTGTTTCTATTACCCAAATTATACACTGAGAATAAACTATTCATTAAATTTACACATAAAATCCAGTGATTACTCATGCTCTCATGTTATTTGCACGGATGCTAGTAAGCCTTATTTTGAATTTTTTGCTAATTGTATGCTAAAAAAATAAAACTAATATAAAATGTCGCTTTGTGGAAAAAAAGGTACATATTTTCAAAATTGTTATTTTATAAGTTAAAACATATTGGCTCAAATTCAACCCTGAAAAATTATTTAAAAAAATAAATAAAGTTTCATTTTTACTTGAAAATGGAACTGCAATTATAGAATCAGATAACTAGCTAGCAGTTCAAAGCAAGATGATACAATACTGGGCGGTCAGCAGAAATGATCACATATAATCCGAACTGAACACCATACAACCATCCAGATTGTGTTTAATGTTCTCCTAAAACTTCTGATATTTTATATCCGATTTTTTTTTACCCATGTTGATCCAGTCCCCCATATCTGTGCAGAGCTTTGAATGGCAGGAGCCAGTGCTGCCAGAGAGGACGAGTGTCATTCTGGCACTCAAGTCACTCTGACATTAGTGCGCCGGAGCCAATTTACCAGCATGGGGTCTGACATAACCCCCTTTCCCCTTACACACACACTCACACACACATGGTCAATAGCTGATTCCTATAGAGTGAGGCTTTTAACGCCAGAGGCTGCATTCTGAGTACGCTAATGGCACATTATTAGCGCTGAGTGTGTGGGACGTTCGCAAAGAACTGCAATGAGAAAATTATAGAGGAGGAAGTAACAGACAGCTCACACAGAGAACACCAAAAGAGATCACAAAGTGTGTGTGTGTGTGTGATGGAGAAAGAGTAGGGTTCGGCACAAACTCCGATAACTGAAACTTTTTAATAAATTTCATTTCCAAATAAGGAGAGGGTCATTACTGCGAGCTAACAAGGCGCATTTGTTACAGGAAACACCTTCCAAATGTCAGGCGTCTATACGATGTTCATAACACACATTTTGTCATCTAAGCCATTAAAGTTGTCAACACTGTTACAGGCGTTAACACACTTATTTGATATTGATGTACATGCTGTGTTTACACTTACATGTAGCACAATATTCTATATTCAATTTAAATCCAGTAGATTAGAGATCTACACACACACACACACTTTCACATGTAGAGGGCGGTGGTGGGTCAAGTTAAGGCTCTAGGTTGTTGATTGGAAAATCAGGGTTCAAGCCCCAGCACCACCAAATCCCTTAACCCTCACTGCTCCAGGGGTGCTATATCAAGGCTGACCCCAAGCACATGCTCTGGCCCCAACCTCCAAAGTTGGGATATGTGAAAAAAGAATTTCACTGTGCTGTAATGTACAAGTGAACAAATAAAGGTTTTTCTTCTTCAGCTCTTGCAGCCTGTCTCCTGTTATATCCTCCACCACCACTAACTTCAACACAAAACACTTATTAGCACTGTTACCCTCATTCACCCGACTCTACTCTCTAATCACAAACCACTGCTTGACCAAAACCAAACCCTGCTGCCACATACCCCACACCACCTGTTCAAAGTCAGTACAGTGTATGGCCTGCTATAAGTGCAGTTGTCATGGCTCCATCCACTGGCGTGAGGTTATTCAGCAGGCTGCTGACGTCCAAATAATTAGGTACAAACCTACAAAAACTGCCAGCGAGTTGGGTTTTACAGTAAGATCTGCCCATGTCAAGGATCTCCAGTAAGCTGTCAGGTGCTGAAGGTGCTGCTGTCAATCATTACTGTAAATAAAAATGTCATCTAGATAGGCTGTGGCATACGTACCATCTGGGTGGAGGATTTTGTCAATGAGTCATTGAAACATGGCCAGGGCTTGGAACCGCCCATAATGGAGGGTAAAAAATTGGTGTAACCCAAATAGAGTGGAAAAGGCTGTTTTCTCAAAGGTCAATAGATTCGAGAAGATTTGCCAATATTCCTTTAGTCAAATCCAATGCTGAATAAATGAGAGCCACACCTAACTGATCATGTAGTTTGTCAATGTGTGCTATTGGATAAGCATCAAAGACATTTAGACACTACCTTCACTGTTCAAAAGTCTTCACAGAAGTTAAGTAGCTTTTATTTGTCACATATACATTACTGCACAGTGAAATTCTTTCTTCACATATCTTTCTTCTTAAACCATGATTGTACAATCAACATGCCCAGAGCCTTAACCACTTGAGCTACCACTGCCTCAGTGGCAGTGAACCAGAGTGACCCATCAGGACCACCAGGCTGGACCAGTTCCTGTGGATCTCCTCAATTACAACCATTTGAGCATTTATGTGAGCTTCTGCTGTATGGCCTGTTAATGTTTGGGCAAATGTTAAGGTTGTATATATTCAACCACCCCAAGGGGCATCGCAGTAAAGTCAAATAGGGTCATTGGTCTACACTGCTTTAATACATCAAAACAAAATGGTGTTTCTACATGACCATGGTGCAGCACAGGAAACAGTGCAGTGACAATGTTGTGTAGTAACACCATTGCAATGATGATCTGTCAAGTGTCCAACAGCAATATGTACAGCAGCAATACTGGTAGCAATGAAGCAGCAAAAAAAATGTCAAAAATAGAAGGTGTGCAGAGATATTGAGTCATACTGAGTTTCCTCTGACAGAGATGGTCTCCACAGAGAACCAGAGTTTTAGATTAACCTATAGTCCTGTTCAACTGATTTGCATTGTGCCCTCAAAGGCCCTTCCCAGGTTTTTGTGCTTGATGTGTGTAATAATATTAGCACTTGATGAGACCATCTCCACCCTCTGTGTTTCTGTGAGGTGGAGCTGATGTTGATAGCCCTGGCTGCATCTCCCAGCCAATGCTGTGCATATTTCATTCAGCACCATGCTGCTACAAGATGCATCCACAAATTTTCACCTTAACACTGCCTGAAATGGCAGCAAAATTGTCCCGTAAATCGTGGATGGTTGAGAAAAGGAGGGGGAGGCAGGAGGACAGAAACAGAAGGAGAGGGTGGAGTAGTTAGGGTAAATGGGCAAACCATGTTCAGGGAATAGGTTTTGGGGGAAAGGAGCCCTGTTTTCATGGTGCAAGGGGGAAGAGGAAGAGAGATAGAGGGAAAGGTAGGAGATGCCTGCCCTTGAATATTCCACCAAATGGTCTTATTGGACTGCCTCCTCAACTAACAGTGCATAGTGGCACTGGGCCTATATTCTGTTCCCTTTACAACCTGGTATCAAAGTGCTCCAGTATGACAAGGTTGACTACATCTTTCCTGCTTCTTTTGCCAGCAAGCACTTTTGACAGATGTCTCAGAGCTAAGGGGTGAAGAAGAATGAGCAGCCAAGCTCTCTGAAAATCAACAAGTGGAATTGTTGTGGTGTTGTGGGGCTGACCCATTGAAAAATGACCATCTTCAGGTCTGAATATTTCCCTGACAGTAGGGATAGTACATGGACCACCCATGGGGACTCATCTTGCATTTCCATCTTTGAGAACATGATGTGGGGTTTGACCACTGCAGCTGCTGTGGCTGCTTCTGTAGAACCCACCATCTGAAGCTCTTAAGCACCTATCTTGTTGCTCTTGCTTTGCAGGCATCTTGAGGGGGACTGATGTTAAGTCTGATGGAAGCACAGTGAGGGTCTTAATGATCTCTGAGATGGGCAGGGGCTTCTAGATGGATATCTCTTCTTCCATTTCCAGGTTTTAGCACCAGTGTCTAAACCATGAAATTGATTCACATTTTTGTTTTTCCTGTTTTCCAAAATTAGTGGATTTTAGTTGTTGTTGCATCAGCTGTCCCTAGATTCCCTCACTGATATCTCAATTCATACAGATCATCTCCTGAGAAACCATAAACAATACTCAGACCCTACAGTGACTCTTTCTGGTTAAATCAGATATAATTAAGTAGCCATCCTTTGTCCCTGTTCATAACATATCTGAATTAGAAAACCAAGAATGGAAGATGGCCTTAAGCACCACCGCAAGTTCACCAAGCTGCCACTGCTGTCCTTAACCCTCAATTGGTCAGTTGCATAAAAAATGAGATAAATTGTGAGTCACTCTGAGTAAGGGCATCTGTCCAATGCCAGAAATGTAAAATGTAAATATATGTTTGCCAAAAACTAGTCTATTGCTACACTGGACCAGATAAGTTAGAGGTCTGTCATGTTAATGTGTGCCAACAAACTCCTACTCCTGTTCAGCATCATAGCCTACAAACATGGCTGCCATTATATTCAAGGTCTTAATTCACCTGCTTTCCAATCACCAATTAAGCGCACAGCTGATATACACAGACTCTGAACATTCTACACACTGTGAACTAGCGCTTATTTGTTGTTTGCTCACCTGATGTACCAAGATTTATTTCAAGTATATGTATCTAGTTGTGATCACTTTGTATGTCTGGGGTTTGATTCTGATTTCACTCACTGATGGCCAGATTTTTGCCTGTTCTTGAAGAGATCATTGTCTCAAGTTTTGGATTATTTGCCTGCCTTTTCTGTTGCTGGAGCTGTCTTAGCCACTTGGCCCCTTAGGTCTTACAATCACCTTCAGTAAGTGTGCTGTAAAACCTGCTTAAACAGAAAAGAAAACTGTAAAAGCTTGCTCCATTTTCTGACAGATTTCACCTCAGCACTGACTGTTGTTTCCTCATTTTAATTACTAATACTCATTAGCACTCATGCTTGCTTCACGTCAATTATCTCATCCCAAACACAGTACTGTAAATTATTTATTACATTTTTAATTAATTAGCGGTGAAACAACAGCCGACGCTCTCTGGAAGCCTAATTAACAGGCTCTCTACTGGCAGGCGGATAATAGCGATTATGTATGCGTAAATTATGCAGCAGCAGGAAATAACATTCCGATTAGCATGCAGTAACCTGCGCCACCTCTTAATTGTGCTTCTGAGCTTAATTATCTTAAAAAGAGGTAAATAACAATATGATTACAACTCATCAGGTCGGCTTTCCAGGCCCATCACAGGAGGCAGAGCGAGCCGAGTGTCATCAGCGCTCATTAGCTAATGAATAGTGATTGCTATGAAATTACTTAATCTTTCTTCTCTCTCTCTCTTTCTTAATCAACAGCATATGATTGTCAGGAGAAATATTTCACCCGACAGCACTTTGCTTCCATTTACTCTCTCCCGCCCCCACTGTGCACTCTCTCTCCCTCTGCAAAATTAAAGCACCATCTCATTTTCATAAAGGAGGCCGGTGTTTGTCCATAATCACCATGAGTTTACTCAGAAATGCTTTTTTTCCTGCTGCACCTGCCTTCGTCTCCTTGGGTTCACTCTGTAATCAGAAATCTTAATGTTGGAAATCTTTGACCTCCCAGAGGAGACACGTATTGTTTAAACAATTACGCAGTAATTAAGAAAAAGCAAAAACTGAAAGTTAAAAGAAAGGATAAAGTACAAAAAAGTACATAGGATTTTAAAATTAAAATAGAATGCAAAAAACAGGTAGGTGGAGTGGTATAAGCAGTGCAGAGTAATATGAAATAATTAATAATAATTCTCTGATTAATTGATAACTTGTTAACTACTAGATCAGTTGATGACTCATGCTTATCTTGAGACTTCAGCCCACTACCTCCAGATACACCCTAAAACACCAGACCATGGGGACATAACTTCAGTTCTTAGAAAGGTTGAAGAGGATCTGGACACATAGAACTCTGGGAGACTTTCAATCTAGGGAACAACAGCTTTATTAGAATGATGGGCTGATAACTTAGGACAATTACAATATTAGGAATATTCTCCTAAGATTCTAATGGAAATCATAAGAATTTGGGGACATATGACACTGAGAACATGAGGTACCAGAACATAGTACTCTGGGAATATAAGACTATGAGTACATAGAGCCCAGGGAATATAGAAATGTGAGAACATATGATTAGAGACTTGGAAACATCTGACTTATATGACTATTGTAACATAGGACTATTGTAACATGCACTATAATTAAATGTTTGTAGACACCTGGACATCAGACCCACATGGAGTTCTACATTAAACTCTTTCCACAAAGTTGGACACAGATGTACAGAAAGCCTTTGTATGGTGTAGCTTTACAAGTAACAATGTCACAAAGTCACTGTGCACAAAGCAAGCCCCATGATTCACCTCAGGCCTACTCCTCATTCTCTCTAAAGCTAAATGGTCACAGATACCCACAACAATGCTCAAAAATCTAGTGGAAATCATCCCAGAAGCACAGAAAAATAATGACTCAATATTAATACACATAGTCTTGTAGCACAAAGGTCAACAAACATATACACTACCACTCAATAGTTTGGGATCACTCGCATATTTCAGCTTGATTTCAGCTACAGAGGAAGACTCCATCAGCCAATCCATCTTGTGGGAGATGCTACAGGAAGCATTCAAGATAATCTGATGAAATCTCATCAGATTATCTTGAAAAATCGCTAGAATTCCCAGGCTGTAATTACTGCAAAAGGTGTTTTTTTTCTGTCAGCATGTCCTGTTCTTTTGCTATATTTTCAATTCAGACTAATTTTGTGTGTGTTTCCTTGGAAAACAATAAAAAATTTTGAGTGATCCCAAACTTTTGAGTGGTAGTGTATGGGTATAATGGCCAGTGGTCCTTTGGACAAATAGTGTAAGATAATGGGGACATAGCACTAGGGAACATTATTTAATGGGGACACAGATCCTTGTAAACATAGGATTATATAGAAAAAACGTTTATGGAAACATAGGACTTGGTGAAACAGGCCATGGGCAACACTGGCCAATTGGAATGTAGATCCTTGGAATTGGGAATACTGGACTGTGGAGACATAGGGCTAAGGAACCATAAGCCCATAGGAACAGGGTCAGTACAGTAAAACTATGGAATCATAGAGCCGTGGAAATTTGGGAATAAGGGAACATAGATCCTGAAACTTATGACTATTGTAACATAGGATAATGGAAATTTAGGACTTTGTGAACATAAGAATTGAATGTAGCACTATAGAAAGGTAGAACTAGAGTAACATCAGAATATAGTAAAGTAGAGGGGATAAAAGATTATAGGAAAACTGATCTTTGTGAACACAGGAGTATGTGGTTGGGAAGCATTGGGAATACAGGGTTTTTGGTTTGGGAAGTCTTGGAAACACATGACTACTGGGTTGTGAAGACTTGGGAACATATTGGTATTGGGTTTGGAAACACAGGAGTATGGAGTTTGAAAACCTTGGGAATACAGAAGTATGGGGTTTTGAAGTCTTGGGAACACAGGAATATTAGATTTGGAAGCCTCGGGAACATAGGAGCATGGGGTTGGGAAGTTTTGGGAACACAGGAGTATGGAGTTTGAAAGTCTTGGAAAAACAGGAGTATGGGGTTAAGAAGCTTTGGGAACACATGAGGATAGGGTTTGGATGCCACTGGAACACAGGGGTATGGAGTTTAAAATCCTTGGAAACACAGGAGTATTAGATTGGGAAATCTTGGGAACATGTGGGTATGGGGTTTGGAAGCCTTGGGAACACAGGAGTATGGGGTTTGGAAGCCTTGGGATTATATTACAATGAGAATGTAGAGCCTTGTGAATATGGGACTTTTGAAAATCAGACTATGGGAATGTAGAGTGTAGGAAACACAGGACAATAGGAAAGTAAAGCTTTGGGAAAATCGGACAATAGGAATATAGGGTTTTGGGAACACAGGAGAATTAGAGTGTTGTTCTGACCCGTCACATACAGTGAGACACTTCGTATATTAACACAATTCCAAGTGTGGTTTCTTCTCTGGAGAATAGCACTGTCTGTAAAATCCGATCCTTCATCTCTTTTTGCTGAGGACACAGACACAGAGCCACACACACACAGCTCATTAATAACACTCTTTTCACCTCTTCTATGACCTCAGAACAATCGATGGCGGTGTTTTGAGAACAGTGTCTGTGTGAAAAATGGCGTGAATGTGAGCAGGCTGATGGAGACGAATGTCCGCGCTTGTTGAGGTCAATTCCACTCTGGCTATCCAAGAAACTCTTTATCTCTGTCTTTCTCTTTTTCTCTTCTCCCTCATGTGTCCCGGTATTTGTCATGCTGGATAAGAAATCCATGGCTGGGATCGGTGGCGGCGTGTAATAGATTCTCACTGCCGTGACCTCCGACCTGTGACTCATTATGGTGTAATACGGGGTGACGCGGCGCCAATTTATCTCCCTACTAAGGGTGTTTAAAGCGCGGCCGATCGATGCTACAGCGGTTTGCTTGTGCTGTGTGTCATCGTTTTTAATGAAATATAGATTCAAGTCTGTTAAACACTTGCTGGGGCTGGAGTGGGAGCCAGAGCAGGGCTCCCTTTTCTTTACAGCCTAAATAAAGCTATCCATTTAAAAAACGGAGGGGAATCGATACAAGGTGAAGCTAACACGCCTTTCGCGAATGTGAGCACTGTGTCGCATGGACTGGGACAATAAATCAGAGCTGTGAGAGAGTGGAGTATGTGTGTGTGTGTGTGTGTTTGTGTGTGTATTCCCTCTGGAGCTTCATTACTCCTGACTTTGTTTTAACGTGAGAAATCCCATACTGACTCCGTCTGAGAAACACACACTTTTGCTATTTCTTTATTAGTTTATCTTTGAGGCACAGCAATGTTGAATTTTTTGATTGGTCAGAAGGTTTCGATTCCTTTTCTGTACCGTTTCTATAGTAACGGATGTGTAATCGTTGAAATGGTGAAGTTTTCTCCAGTGGAAGGAGATTATTTAATATACATAAAAGAAGGAGTCTCCAGTGTCAGTGCTTTGTAACAGTTTATGCTTGGAGGCTTCCTAGTAAAAGGAAAAGCTTCATTTTTGTGTTTAAAAATACCTCACATGCTAATAATAAATACACAGTTAAATTATTTTCTCATGATTTTGACTCACAATTCATTTACTCTCACGTGTGATTGTTTTACATGCAATTTGTTTATTTTCACATCAATTTGACTCATGATTCCTTTATATTCAAGCGTGATTCTTTTACAAATGATTCATTCATTTTCACATCAATTTGACTCCTGATTCATTTACATTCAAGTGTAATTCTTTTACAAACAATGATTTTGAATTGCGGTTCATTTACTTTCAAGTGTGTTTCTTTTACAAATGATTCGTTTATTTTCACTTGATTCTTTTAAGATAAGATAAGAGACTTTATTGATCCCAGAAGGAAATTAGTTTGAGCAACATAGATAGGCAGAAAATAGACATAAGAAACAGAGTTAAAATAAAATAAAATAAAATAAAATAAAATAAAATGTTGAAAAATAAAAAAAATTAAAACCTAATAGTAAAAATGTAAAAATATATGCATTGCATAAATAAAGTGTAATATTTTCACATTTGATTTTCAGAAAACGATTCATTTATTTTCTCAAGTGATTCTTTTACACGTGATTATTTTTTTCTCACGTGATTCTGACACATCATTCATTTATTTGAAATATGATTCTTTTACTCAATTCACATGATTTTTATGATTTGTTTATTTTCCCATTTGACATTTTCACACATTTCCAAATGATTTACAAGTGATTCGTATATATTTTGAATGTGACTCTTTTACGCGATTCATTTATTATTAACATGACTTTAACACAATTCATTTATCATTTATAATCATATTTGATTCTTTTCCCAAGTGATTCATTTCATATGACTCATTTATTCTCACCTGCCATTTATCAGATAGCTGAATTAATTTCCAACATCAGAGCATACCACTGACATTAGGTTTTATTTATTTATTTATTTATTTATTTATTTATGTATGTATGTATGTATGTATGTATGTATGTATGTACAATAAAAGTTCGAACACGTAATGTTTGATGGCTGAAAAGCAAACAATGTCAAAACAACATCTAGTTTCAGCATCCGCTCAACAGCTACACTAATCAGCCTCCATTAACTCCTGTGTGTGTGTGTGTGTGTGTGTGTGTGCTCAGATGCTGCTGCAGGCTCTCTCTGGGTGTTGAGTGTGTGATTACAGTGAAGAAGCATCTCTGTGATTGCAGTGTTCTCATGTCAAGCACTCAACGTCATAAACATGTCCAGAACTGTCCTGTCGGGGAGATAATGGTGCACACACACATACACACATATACACACACAAACACACACACAATTAATTATCACATGCCGTCACAGAGACATTCATCTCAGAGACACACACTGAGTGCTATCAAGTGTAATGTTTCTGTCAGAAGCCATCATAAAGACAGTGGACAGCTAAGTGGAATAGATGGGCGTGTGAGAGAAGGTTGAGTCACAAAGTCAGAGGTGTCAATGACAACAAGGACACACACACACACACACACACACAATGACAGATGTGTTAAATGTTAATGCTGTTATTTTATTTTGAAGTGTGGACATCCAGAAAATAACAAAATGTCATGAACATGTTTGTAATAAATGTCCAGTGTTCGTAAATCTGTGAAAAATATTGTTCTTCCTCATCTGCCGCTAACCAAAAGTGGAAAAGCAAACAGCTTTCTTGGGTTTTTGTCCACTTTTGGTTACTGGCAGAGATTTGTATATTTTTTAGCATGAGGTCTTCTCATAAAAACTAGCCAGCTTCTGTTACTGTAAATGTCCAGTCAGGCGCACACATTTTCACATTTTTTCTGTGGAAAATCACTGAATTCTGAATTCCACTAAAATCATGTGTTAGGGATTAATAAAGTATATCAGGGTTAAAGAAAAAATAATAAATCTAGAGGAAGAACACACACACACACACACACACACACACACACACACATGCACTCTGATTATGTGCTTGAATGATATTTGCTAGCGTGTGGAGAGATGATAACCTTTCTGCTGATTATTCCAATTAGCGCACCGCTAAAGGGAGAAATTATTTCTGTTTACACACATGATCTGTTTATTTACACACACACATACACACACACACACACACACACACACAAACATGCATGATCTGTTTATTTACACACACACACACACACACACACAAATATGCGTGATCTGTTTATTTACACACAAACACACACACACACATGATTTGTTTATTTACACACACACACACACAAATATGCGTGATCTGTTTATTTACACACAAACACACACAGACACACACACACACACATGATTTGTTTATTTACACACACACACACACAAATATGCGTGATCTGTTTATTTACACACAAACACACACACACAAAAATATGCATGATCTGTTTATTTACACACAAACACACACACACACACACACAAATATGCGTGATTTGTTTATTTACACACAAACACACACAGACACACACACACACACACACACACACACATGATTTGTTTATTTACACACACACACACACACACACAAATATGCGTGATCTGTTTATTTACACACAAACACACACACACACACACACAAACATGCATGATCTGTTTATTTACACACAAACACACACACACACACACACACACAAATATGCATGATCTGTTTATTTACACACAAACACACACACACACATTTGTTTATTTACACACACACACACAAACACACACACACACATGATTTGTTTATTTACACACACACACACACACACACATGATTTGTTTATTTACACACACACACACACACACACACATGATTTGTTTATTTACACACAAACACACACACACACACATGATTTGTTTATTTACACACAAACACACACACACACACATGATTTGTTTATTTACACACACACACACACACACACATGATTTGTTTATTTACACACACACACACACACACACACACAATCTGTTTATTTACACACAAACACACATGATCTGTTTATTCACACACACCAGCTAATGCTGTGTGTACCTGCTGACTGTATTTATTAAAGGTGCAGTGATGTTTATTAAAGGTTATGTTTATTAAAGGTACAGTGATGTTTATTAAAGGTACAGTGATGTTTATTAAAGGTTATGTTTATTAAAGGTTATGTTTATTAAAGGTACAGTGATGTTTATTAAAGGTTATGTTTATTAAGGTGATGTTTATTAAAGGTTATGTTTATTAAAGGTACAGTGATGTTTATTAAAGGTACAGTGATGTTTATTAAAGGTACAGTGATGTTTATTAAAGGTTATGTTTATTAAAGGTACAGTGATGTTTATTAAAGGTACAGTGATGTTTATTAAAGGTACAGTGATGTTTATTAATGGTGCAGTGATGTTTATTAAAGGTGCAGTAATGTTTATTAAAGGTACAGTGATGTTTATTAAAGGTTATGTTTATTAAAGGTTATGTTTATTAAAGGTACAGTGATGTTTATTAAAGGTTATGTTTATTAAGGTGATGTTTATTAAAGGTACAGTGATGTTTATTAAAGGTGCAGTAATGTTTATTAAAGGTACAGTGATGTTTATTAAAGGTACAGTGATGTTTATTAAAGGTTATGTTTATTAAAGGTTATGTTTATTAAAGGTACAGTGATGTTTATTAAAGGTTATGTTTATTAAGGTGATGTTTATTAAAGGTTATGTTTATTAAAGGTACAGTGATGTTTATTAAAGGTGCAGTGATGTTTATTAAAGGTGATGTTCATTAAAGGTACAGTGATGTTTATTAAAGGTGATGTTTATTAAAGGTACAGTGATGTTTATTAAAGGTGATGTTTATTAAAGGTGCAGTGATCTTTATTAAAGGTGATGTTTATTAAAGGTGCAGTGATGTTTATTAAAGGTACAGTGATGTTTATTAAAGGTACAGTGATGTTTATTAAAGGTGATGTTTATTAAAGGTACAGTGATGTTTATTAAAGGTACAGTGATGTTTATTAAAGGTACAGTGATGTTTATTAAAGGTGATGTTTATTAAAGGTACAGTGATGTTTATTAAAGGTGATGTTTATTAAAGGTACAGTGATGTTTATTAAAGGTACAGTGATGTTTATTAAAGGTACAGTGATGTTTATTAAAGGTACAGTGATGTTTATTAAAGGTGATGTTATTAAAGGTGCAGTGATGTTTATTAAAGGTACAGTGATGTTTATTAAAGGTACAGTGATGTTTATTAAAGGTACAGTGATGTTTATTAAAGGTGATGTTTATTAAAGGTGCAGTGATGTTTATTAAAGGTGATGTTTATTAAAGGTACAGTGATGTTTATTAAAGGTACAGTGATGTTTATTAAAGGTGATGTTTATTAAAGGTACAGTGATGTTTATTAAAGGTGATGTTATTAAAGGTGCAGTGATGTTTATTAAAGGTACAGTGATGTTTATTAAAGGTACAGTGATGTTTATTAAAGGTGATGTTTATTAAAGGTACAGTGATGTTTATTAAAGGTACAGTGATGTTTATTAAAGGTGATGTTTATTAAAGGTACAGTGATGTTTATTAAAGGTGCAGTGATGTTTATTAAAGGTACAGTGATGTTTATTAAAGGTACAGTGATGTTCATTAAAGGTACAGTGATGTTTATTAAAGGTGATGTTTATTAAAGGTACAGTGATGTTTATTAAAGGTACAGTGATGTTTATTAAAGGTACAGTGATGTTTATTAAAGGTGATGTTATTAAAGGTGCAGTGATGTTTATTAAAGGTACAGTGATGTTTATTAAAGGTACAGTGATGTTTATTAAAGGTACAGTGATGTTTATTAAAGGTGATGTTTATTAAAGGTACAGTGATGTTTATTAAAGGTGATGTTTATTAAAGGTACAGTGATGTTTATTAAAGGTGATGTTATTAAAGGTGCAGTGATGTTTATTAAAGGTACAGTGATGTTTATTAAAGGTACAGTGATGTTTATTAAAAGTACAGTGATGTTTATTAAAGGTGATGTTTATTAAAGGTGCAGTGATGTTTATTAAAGGTGATGTTTATTAAAGGTACAGTGATGTTTATTAAAGGTACAGTGATGTTTATTAAAGGTGATGTTTATTAAAGGTACAGTGATGTTTATTAAAGGTGATGTTATTAAAGGTGCAGTGATGTTTATTAAAGGTGATGTTTATTAAAGGTGATGTTTATTAAAGGTACAGTGATGTTTATTAAAGGTGATGTTTATTAAAGGTACAGTGATGTTTATTAAAGGTGATGTTATTAAAGGTGCAGTGATGTTTATTAAAGGTGATGTTTATTAAAGGTACAGTGATGTTTATTAAAGGTACAGTGATGTTTATTAAAGGTGATGTTTATTAAAGGTACAGTGATGTTTATTAAAGGTACAGTGATGTTTATTAAAGGTACAGTGATGTTTATTAAAGGTGCAGTGATGTTTATTAAAGGTACAGTGATGTTTATTAAAGGTACAGTGATGTTTATTAAAGGTGATGTTTATTAAAGGTACAGTGATGTTTATTAAAGGTGATGTTTATTAAAGGTACAGTGATGTTTATTAAAGGTGATGTTTATTAAAGGTACAGTGATGTTTATTAAAGGTGATGTTATTAAAGGTGCAGTGATGTTTATTAAAGGTACAGTGATGTTTATTAAAGGTGCAGTGATGTTTATTAAAGGTACAGTGATGTTTATTAAAGGTGCAGTGATGTTTATTAAAGGTACAGTGATGTTCATTAAAGGTGATGTTATTAAAGGTGCAGTGATGTTTATTAAAGGTACAGTGATGTTTATTAAAGGTGATGTTTATTAAAGGTACAGTGATGTTTATTTTTTTTATTATTAAACACTTAATTCATTCAAACATTTATTAATAAAAACAAAAACAACAACAACATTACATATTCTTTGTAAAAATGTTCACCTCACCTCAGATCAACATTCCCAGGATAACACACTTTAAAAATGATAACTGGTTTGGGACAAGCCTTTAATAATCCATAATCCATTAATACTCATCCTTCTTAATAAATCCTTTAAAGCTCTACACAGATTGTCCATTAGACAACATGCTGCTGTGATGAGACTGACAAACAGCTCGCCTGAGACGCTCCGGCTTTTATTTATTTCATCACTTTTCCCTCACCCTCCTGCATTTTTGAAGCCCCATTAGCTCAGATACCCTGCTGCCAGCCAGTATGTGTGTGTGTGTGTGTGTGTGTGTGTGTGAGACGTGTTCAAGGACGCCCGGCTCCTGAGGTGTGTAAGCGGTCGAGGATACGAGGCAAGCGGGCCGTGAAATCACCTCTCTTCGGAATGGAAGGCATGGACACGGGTTTTTAATGATGAGCTCGTATCTTTTATATGACAAACACACTGGATGACTCTGTTCGTTTTAACGCACAGTTAGACGGAAGAGGCTGTAATGAGATTAATAGGACATGCCCGGTGAGCAGCAGCACGACACACACACACACACACACACACAGGGTTTACTGCCTCCTGGATGGCATCATACAAACATTTCAGAATCCTTCACTGATTCATCAAGGTGGGCGGGGCTAGACTGTGAGCAATTACACCAGCTAACAGCATGAACCAATCAGAATTAGCCATATTCTCTAGCCATATTTAACTCGACTCTACTCAGTCAGACTCTTTTTGTTTATGGTGTCCTGGACAAAGTTCAAATCACACACAGCTCCTTTATTCTGATTCGCTAATCTGGAGAATGATGTCACACTTTGCTTTAATGGGAGTCAAGGAACTTCATGCAGCTCACACACACACACACTTCCTGTCTCACTACAGGCATCAGAAGCTCAAAATGCTGAATGCTCAAAGTGTTATGTAAATAATGCACCTTTAGCAGAGGAAGTAATTCTTCAAGCACACACACACACACACACAAGGAAAATAAACACAATGCACAGCAGCATGGCATCTTTAAACGTCTAAGCTTGTTTAATAGAACAAGAAGCTGTAGAGGCGTTCGGACATCGACAGTCACACACAGTGAGAGGAAAGGGCAGTGAGAGTTTTTTATCCATGGTTCATATATGAGTCCTGTGGCCACTACATTCCAGAAGAAGAAGATAAATGTTAATCCTCATAAACCATGCTTATCTTTGTTTAATATCAACACTCTAAATGTTGGCTGTATTCTGTTTTTGTTTGTTTTGCTTTAAAAAGCTCAGATATTCTCCATGAGAGAATAATTCAGTATGAACCATAACTACAGTGAGCCTCATCCTCATCCTTATTCAGCACAAGCTCAAGCATGGAGAGAAGTTCTACCTACAGATAGATGCACAGATACATGGCACACCTGGCTAAAATCTCCTCCTGAAAGTATTCTTACAGACTTGACAAGATTTACACACAGTATTTTTTACAACATTTCAACAACAGGGTATTACAGGATCATTCACTCTTTCAGACTTCTCTGGCAGAGAGAAAAAAAATCACAGTACTTTAAGCCAGTAGTGGAAAATGGAGTTGAGTTTCTCTGCCCCGACTGGGCTGGGGTCGCCGCTCGGCCTTTTCGGCTTGGTTTTGGACTTCACCGGGCAATTGTGTTTGGCTGAGGACATTGCTCGGCTCTTCTGCTCGGTGGTGGACGTCGCTCGGCTCTTCTGCTCAGCTGTGGACATCGCTTGGGAACCTCTGGCTTCGTTGTTGTACTCCCCCACCCCCCCATGCCTCACTGTGCTCATTGCTCCCCCCTCGTGCCTCTCTGTGGCCCTCGCTTCCCCCTTGGACCTCACTGTATTTCTCGCTCCTCCCTGGTTCTTGTCGGGATCACGGTCCTTCCAGGCTTTTGGGGATGGTTCCGGATTGGAGTGTCAGGAGCGGTGCCCTTGAGGGTGGGTACTGTCATGGACTGCTGGACAGTTCCCTGCCAGAACACCAGAGGGCAGTCTGCCAGGCTTTCTTAATGTTATGTTCCCATGTCCTTCTGTTTACTTTGTGTTTGCACATGTGCTTGCTCCACCAGATTCTTCCTCCCTTTCCCCACACATACACTCCTATTCCTTATGTTTCATTTATTACCTTTTGTGTTTATGTTGTACGTATGTACAGATGTATGTCGCCTAGTTTTCCCTAGTGTTTCCATGTGTCTGTAGTTTTGTTATTTTAGTAATAAGTCCCCTATTTCTCAACTTATCCCTGCATTTGGATTCTGTACCTATGGAGGCCCCCACTCCTGACAGTTGAGATTCAGCTCTTCTGCCAACAGAACACTAAAAAACTGGCAGTGAAATGAAGAAAAAGATCAGGTTTCTTGAAGAAGAAAGAAGAAATATTGAAAAAAAGGAACCCAAATGATGAGATAGACCAACGTGCAATAGTTTTAAACAGCAGAATAAAAGTCTAATTTTTCTTCATTTCTTTGGTGAGAAGGGTCAGAAAGAAGACGTCCACCACTCAGCATCAACCCCATTAACCACTGGACCAAGTGAAATGAAGCAATGGACCAAAAATTAAAGTGACAAGTGATAAGCACTATCTTTCTATGAAGAACTTTATAACCGGTGCCTGTGTGAACCTGAAGCCACTAAATGGCCTGCTACTGCTGAATGAGAGTGAGACAAACTAGCTTGAGGAACCGCAATCATTTCAGGAACTCAGTGCAGCTACTCAACAGCTGTCCAGTGGCTTATTACCAGGCTGGGATCCACTGACCTCTGAATGATCTAAAACCTTCTGGTCTCTAATCAGCCCAGATCTCTATGTGCTGTGTTTCTCAAATGCACTGAATCCGAAGTACCTCTCAGCTCCGGAAGAGTCATAATCACTTTCCTAGCAAAATAAGGTGACCTTGGGTCTCAAAGATCTTTAGGTACCATAATTCACATAGATATCTCATTCTGCATCCCAGTCTGCTCAACATTTGACATGTGCAGGACATGATACAAATCTCTGAACTGTATGACTGAAATGTTGGACATGAAGTTGACACTAGATCAAGAAAAGGCATTTGAGGAGCGGACTATGGCTACCTTTTTAAGCCCCTAACACCCTTCTGCACTGGTGGATCTTGTGGCTTAGACTGCTTCACATGTTCTATAGATCCAGAACACTAACACAAACCTTCCTAGTGTACAGAGGTGTTCAAAAAGGCAGTGGTCAGTCTGGTCTGCTATAAGCTTTCTCATTGGAGCCCCTGTTAGAGAAAACCTGGGAGGAATTTCAGTACTCATTCCTGACCTCATTGAACTGCAAAACTGTTTTACTCCTGCAGAAAATCTGGACTATTGAGAAAGAAATGGAGAACCCACCTGTCCATAGCAGCATCTCAGTCCTCTTTTTGCATGGTACTGCTGAATCAGCCTGGAGACCTGAAGTCACAAGCTCTTCTCTCTGCAATGCCAACCAGCTGGCTATTTGGTCAAATGTTACCTTACTAACCATCCCCTCTGTAAGTCCTGTGGTCTATCAGATACTGCGTTCGACTGCTTCAGGGACTGGGCCCACTGTCTAACACGCTGTAAAGAATTATCAGAAGCCTTGGTTCGTCTTAGTAAGCACATTACAGCACAGAGAAATTCTTTCATGCTCATTCAGCACAGGGTCAGTCATGAGGCAGTGCCCCTGGAGCAAACAGGGTGGCAGGTTGATGTTGCTGGGGCTTGAACAGTAACCCAGAGCCTTAACCTGCTTGGCCACCACTGCCCATTGGGACTGATGCACACAGCTTCATTTTTCAGTTTGACAAGCAAAAATATACATTTTTAAGTCTCATACAATAAATGAGACTCGCTCTTGTCTCTTTCACTCTGTGTCTCTGTCTCTTCTCCCACTCACAAAATTGTTAAATACAGTATGTTGTATGTTAATGTGACCTTTGCTAAAGGCACTTTATAATGGTGTGTGTGTGTGTGTGTGTGTGTGTGTGAGAGAGAGAGAGAGAGAGAGAGGCAACTTGATGAAATCTTCTACAGTTATCCTCCCTTTAGGCGTGGCAAAGGTTATCCTACTCACCGAGCACAGGGTCACATAGACTGCAGGATGTACACACACACACACACACACACACACACACACAAATAAACAAACACACACACACATTTATTTTCAACATGATTCTTTTGTAGGACTCATTTATTTTCATCAGATGATTCTTACAGTGAGGGAAAAATGATTTGATCCCCTGCTGATTTTGTACGTTTGCCCACTGACAAAGAAATGATCAGTGTGTAATTTTAATGGTAGGTTTATCTGAACAGTGAGAGACAGAATAACAACAAAAAAATCCAGAAAAACATATTTCAAAAAAGTCATACATTGATTTGGATTTTATTGAGTGAAATAAGTATTTGACCCTTTTGCAAAACATGACTTAGTACTTGGTGGCAAACCCTTGTTGGCAATCACAGACGTCAGACATTTCTTGTAGTTGGCCACCAGGTTTGCACACATCTCACATCTCAAGGAATTTGAGCCCACTCCTCTTTGCGGTTCTTCCATTTGGGAATAATCACACCAACTGTTGTCACCTTCTCACCAAGCTGCTTGTGATGGTCTTGTAGCTCATTCCAGCCTTGTGTAGGTCTACAATCTTGTCCCTGACATCCATGGACAGCTCTTTGGTCTTGGCCATGATGGAGAGTTTGGAATCTGATTGCTTCCTTCTGTGGACAGGTGTCTTGCATACAGGTACATACAGCTGAGATTAACACACAAATACACCTACCATTAAAATTACAGACTGATCATTTCTTTGTCAGTGGGCAAACATACAAAATCAGCAGGGGATCAAATCATTTTTTCCCTCACTGTACACATGATTCTTTTACTTCCTTCATATGATTCTTACACACAGTTTGTTATTTTTAACATTATTAGTCTAACATATGACTTGTTTATTTTCAACATGATTCTTTCATATGACTCAATTTTCAGCTTATGATTCTGACACACGACTCATTTTTTTCTAATATATGATTCTTACACGCAATTTGTTTATTTTTAACATATGACTCTGCCATATGACTCGTTTATTTTCAACATGATTCTTTCATATGACTCATTTATTTTCCACCATATTATTCTTGAACATGATTCATTTATTTTCACATGCTTTTTACTCGTAACAGTAAAAAAGAGTAAAGTAAGAGTACTTTTTCACTTTTTACTCACAAGAATTTCCCTAATGGGATCAATAAAGTCTATCTATCTATCTATCTATCTATCTATCTATCTATCTATCTATCTATCTATCTATCTATCTATCTATCTATCTATCATTTTTTAAGAGAAAAGCAAGGAAGGAAGAACAAAATATTTCCTCCTACAAAACTCTAAACCTATTTTCCTCTCTCTCTCTCTCTCTCTCTCTCGCTCTCTCTGTTTTTTATTCTCCACTGCCTTCTATCGAGCACAGACTCGGCCAAATAAAAGTGTCCTGCTTTCTCCTGCACGTCTTCACCACCTCTCTGTAACTTTAATAGCATCCTCAGGGAGAGAGATATATTTTTACATAATGGCTATTATGTGTCTCAAAGCCTGAGGGGATAAAAAAACCTCTCTCAGTTACATCTCTCTGTCCTACTCTCCTTAAAAAATAAAGATGGATTTTGTGAGCGAGAGATGATAATGATGATCTGAGATTAAATGATACTTGTGTAAACTCAGAAAATAAAAACAGGAAGCTGATGAGGAAAAACAGATTTTGCTCTCGGGCTGAAGCACACAATAACATATTAACAGAATATTAACAAAGCCATAAATATGAATGCAGTGTGTGTGATGGATGGCTCTGTTTTGTCCCTGTTGTGCTTCGAGGACACGCGAGACAATCACAGGTTTATAATAACCCAACTCATTCACAGGGACTTACACTAAAAATACGTTTCCTTTAAAAGATGATTATTTAAGGTGTATTGAGGTGTCTCAGAGTCTCAGAAGAGTCTCAGAAGAGTCTTAGAGGAGTCTCAGAGGAGTCTCAGAAGAGCCTCAGAGGAGTCTCAGAGGAGTCTCAGAAGAGCCTCAGAGGAGTCTCAGAGGAGTCTCAGAGGAGTCTCAGAGGAGTCTCAGAGGAGTCTCAGAGGCAAAGCTGTAAGTCTTTAAATGTCTTTACTCTTTCCGGTTTCTCTGTAACATAACACATAACACTTCTGACCATTAGCCCAACACCTTGTTTGTTTTGTGTCTGTGTGGTCTGTTCCAAGTCCATGAAAGTCCATTCCAAGTTGAATTTATTCCAGTCCATGTTTTCTGGACCTTCTTCAGGTGAAAAATCATCAGGAGGATATTGGTTTTAAAAGCAGTGGAGGAAACAGTGTTTTTCCCCTTCATTTTTTATTTTCGCCTCCATGGTGATCGTGAAAAGTAAATAAGTGTTGAATAATTGCTCTTCATCTTGCAGTCTGGTTTAATTTGTCTCAACATCAAGTACAGATTCTCTTCCTGCAGAAATCGTGTTCAGCATTGGTTCATGTGTTCAGTGTAGGTTCATCAGCATTGGTTCACATGTTCAGTGTAGGTTCATATGTTCAGTGTAGGTTCACGTGTGCAGTGTAGGTTCACGTGTTCAGTGTAGGTTCATGTGTGCAGTTACGGTTCACGTGGAAATGAAAGTGAACCTGTCTGATGTTCGTCAGAGTGTAACTCTAACTGTAATACTGAAGGAAGCAGACATGATGTCTGTGTTCTGGAGATTATTATTAATTTATTACTTCAACTCTGCCATTTACTGCTGACCATTCATGTAGAGAGCAGCTCAGTTAACCTGAGAGAGAGAGAGAGAGAGAGAGATGATGATGATGATGATGATGTCATGACTATACCAGTGTTTAGACGTTCACTGGTTTGAAATCTACACTGATGGAAAATTTTCACTTTCCTGATCATGTTTTTTTCAGTTTATATCTCTCCCTCTATCTCTCCCCCATCTCTTCCTTCACCTCTCCCTCCATCTTTCCCTCCATCTCTTCCTCCATCTCTCTCCATCTCTCTCTCCATCTCCCTCTCTAATCTATCTATATTCCATTAAAGATAGTGACCTACAGCAGGCTGAGAACAGAGAACAGGTGGAGACTAAGTAAAAGAATGAAAGTGTCGTGGACGAGTCACCTAGTCTTGACCTGAGGACGTTCACACTGGACCTGAACTTCACTTTGTTCCAGTTTTTATGATTAATAAACTTTTGTTCTAGTAATAAGATCACTGGGGCAATAGACAACCTTTAATAAACAAACAAACAAACAGACACAGGCAGACAGACAGACAGACAGACACACAGGTAGACAGACAGACACACAGACAGACAGACAGACAGACACACTGACAGACAGACACACAAGCAGACAGACAGACACACAGACAGACAGGCAGATAGGCAGACAGACAGACAGACAGACAGACACATGCAGACAGACAGACACACAGACAGACAGGCACACAGGCACACAGGCAGACAGACAGGCAGATAGGCAGACAGACAGACACACATGCAGACAGACAGACACACAGACAGACAGGCACACAGGCAGACAGACAGACAGGCAGATAGGCAGACAGACAGACACACATGCAGACAGACAGACAGACAGACAGACAGACAGGCAGACAGACACACAGGCAGACAGACAGACAGACAAACACACAGGCAGACAGACAGACACACAGGCAGACAGACAGACAGACAGAGAAACACACAGGTAGACAGACAGACACACAGACAGACACACACACAGGCAGACAGACAGACACACAGGCAGACAGACACACAGATAGACAGACAGACACACAGACAGACAGACAGAGAAACATACATGCAGACAGACAGACAGACAGACACACAGACAGACAGACAGACAGACAGGCAGACAGACAGACACACAGGCAGACAGGCAGGCAGACAGACAGACAGGCAGACAGACAGACACACAGGCAGACAGACATACAGATAAACAACGTGGCATTTATTTATTTTATGTTTTATTTTTTTTTAATTGTTGTATTTATTGGTATTATTTATTTATTTATTTATTTATTTATTTATTTATTTATTTATTTATATTGGTATTTGTTTGTTTGTCTGTTTGTTGCTAGAACATTCCTTTGGCATTATTAGAACATTTGCAAACTTTTATAACCTTTTGGTTTTGTCTAGGACATTGAGGCAAATATTGCAACATACATACACTATATTGCCAAAAATATTCGCTCACCTGCCTTGACTCGCATATGAACTTAAGTGACATCCCATTCCTAATCCATAGGGTTCAATATGACGTCGCTCCACCCTTTGCAGCTATAACAGCTTCAACTCTTCTGGGAAGGCTGTCCACAAGGTTTAGGAGTGTGTTTATGGGAATTTTTGACCATTCTTCCAGAAGCGCATTTGTGAGGTCACACACTGATGTTGGACGAGAAGGCCTGGCTCTCAGTCTCCGCTCTAATTCATCCCAAAGGTGTTCTATCGGGTTGAGGTCAGGACTCTGTGAAGGCCAGTCAAGTTCATCCACACCAGACTCTGTCATCCATGTCTTTATGGACCTTTGGTCACTGGTGCACAGTCATGTTGGAAGAGGAAGGGGCCAGCTCCAAACTGTTCCCACAAAGTTGGGAGCATGGAATTGTCCAAAATGTCTTGGTATGCTGAAGCATTCAGAGTTCCTTTCACTGGAACTAAGGGGCCAAGCCCAGCTCCTGAAAAACAACCCCACACCATAATCCCCCCTCCACCAAACTTTACACTTGGCACAATGCAGTCAGACAAGTACCGTTCTCCTGGCAACCGCCAAACCCAGACTCGTCCATCAGATTGCCAGATGGAGAAGCGCGATTCGTCACTCCAGAGAACGCGTCTCCACTGCTCTAGAGTCCAGTGGCGGCGTGCTTTACACCACTGCATCCGACGCTTTGCATTGCACTTGGTGATGTATGGCTTGGATGCAGCTGCTCGGCCATGGAAGCCCATTCCATGAAGCTCTCTGCGCACTGTTCTTGAGCTGAAGGCCACGTGAAGTTTGGAGGTCTGTAGCGATTGACTCTGCAGAAAGTTGGCGACCTCTTCGCACTATGCGCCTCAGCATCCGCTGACCCCGCTCCGTCAGTTTACGTGGCCTACCACTTGGTGGCTGAGTTGCTGTCGTTCCCAAACACTTCCACGTTCTTATAATACAGCTGACAGTTGACTGTGGAATATTTAGGAGTGAGGAAATTTCACGACTGGATTTGTTGCACAGGTGGCATCCTATCACAGTTCCACGCTGGAATTCACTGAGCTCCTGAGAGCGACCCATTCTTTCACAAATGTTTGTAAAAACAGTCTGCATGCCTAGGTGCTTGATTTTATACACCTGTGGCCATGGAAGTGATTGGAACACCTGATTCTGATTATTTGGATGGGTGAGCGAATACTTTTGGCAATATAGTGTACATCACTATTTATTTATTTATTTAGTTATTTGTTTGTTTGTTTGTTTGTTTGTTTGTTTGTTTTTGTTTGTTTGTTTGTTTGTTGGTATTGTTTTGTTTAATTCCCGTCACAGGGCTATAGACAAAGGCTTTGGACTGGGGCAGGAAACTGGAGAAAATGAAGAAAAAGCACAGGAAGAACATGTAAACTCCACACACACACACACACATACATACACACAGCGTTAGTGCATTGTATTTGCTTTGTGAAGGTCTACAGTATCTCAGACACTGAGTCGCTTTACCACTCTCACCTCTCAGGTCAGATATTTGAGAGATTTTGGTGATTAAACACTAATAAACTGACCAGAATCTCACTCTCCTTGTTGCTATGGTAACAGCAATATTATACAACATGTGCTCCATAAGTGTAACCTGTACATGTAGCAGATTTCAGTTTCATGTATAGTCCATGCTGCACAGTGTGTGTGTGTGTGTGTGTGTGTGTGTGGAGAATAAAGTGGTAGTGGGAGTTTAACACACACTGAAGCACTCGAGTGCGTCGGCTGTTGACTGGAGCTCCGGGGAAAAGGCGAGAATCTGTACAGCTGAGAATCCTCTTCATCTCAACTGCAGAGGGTCACAAACACTCCAACACTGATATCATAACACACACACACACAGAAAGAAAGAGAGAGAGAGAGAGAGAAAGAGAGAGAGAGAGAGAGAGAGAGAGAGAGAGAGAGAGAGACTGATAGAATAAGGAACTCAGTTCTGTCCTGAAACACTGATATAAACTCTATAGCATGAATGCTGATTACATTCTGTCAGAATATTACAATCCAGTAAATCCACTACAGTTGTCCAGTTTAAACATCATGGTCAGTGGTGATATTTACTATAATTCCTACAAAACAAAAACTACAGACCTGGCAACCTGCTCCTGTTTGACTCTACACACTAGTCTGAGGTTAACTGGATGAAAGATCGGCTGCGTCCCAAATCACATACATTCTTTATACTTACACACTGTTCTACATGACTGTGGTGTAAACAGTATGAGTCAAAGAAGAAGAAGAAGAAGAAGAAGAAGAAGAAGTGCACTTAAGAGCAAAAGAAGTGTGGATGTTGGACACTTCATGCACTCACAACTCTCACTGATTTGCTTACATAGAGGAAAAGGGGCGGGGCTACCTGTCACTCACGCTGGATGAGAAAACATTTTCAAGATGGCCGACGACACTCCGATGGACACGACGTCTTAGAAACGTCTTTTAAATGATCTCACATGTTTGAGACGATACGACCCTTCTACACCAGACGCTAGAGTAGAGAGTGTGTAGTGTAAGTGTGTAGTGTGTGTAGTCATTTGGGATGCAGCTCATGTACAGAGATAGAATAAGAGAGAGAATAAGAGAAAGAGAATAACGGTGTGATTAGCTGCTATAATTAAAGAGAGAAGTGGAATCTTTGGAATGGGTTTATTTATAATAGTTAGAAATAAAATGTGGAAATAAAGGAAATAAATAAAAATAAAGAAATAAAATATCTAATTATTAAAAAAAAAAAAATTAAAAAATAATATATCTAATTGTATAAAAAAAAACCAATGAAATAAAAGAACTAATTATCTAAAATGAAAAAGAAAAAGGAAATGAAATATCTAATTGTATAAAAATTAAAAAATAAAGAAATAAAATATTAAAACAAAAAAACAAAAAATAAAGAATAAAATATCTAATCATTTAAAAAAAATAATAAGCTTACAGTGTTTAATCTGAGCTGCTGTGGGAAAATTTTTCAATAAAAGACTGAGATAATTTAAGTAGACCTTAATGAATCAGTTTAATTTTCTTTATTTATTTTTCTTCATTTTCTTCATCATTATTGTTTTCTTTTTATGAAGTTGAAATTTATTCTCTTGCTCCATATTTTTTATTTTTTATTTTTTTTTCATTTATAACATTTTAAATTAAAGTCAAATCACAGATCTGTCCTTTCGATGTAGTTTGTTTTGACAATTCTGTATGTATTTTTATGCTTTTTTTAAATGTACATGTTTCATCTCTGATTACACCCAGATCCTGGACAAGAGAACTAAGCCCACATTTCTCTTTTCTTTTTCTTTTCTCTCCAGCTTTTAGTCTTCACTTTAATTCATCTTTATTTCTCTCTCTTCCTCTCTGTAGCTTTATATTTATAGATACAGCAGAAGGTTACAGAAGGTGTTGATTTTTTCCCTCTAACAGCAGGTCTGCAGTGTGATCAGTCATATGGGGAAGATTAAGGAGATGGACAGTTTTAGTTTGAAGCACAATGTGACATTAAAAAAGAAAAAAGAAAAAAAATGGCATATTAGGAATTCTATACACATTACCCACAGGACCTCAGATACACATAGATTATTATACATACAGTATTATTGTCTTACTATTGCCTCAAGAGGTATCTTTAATGGATTTAAAGTATGGTTAAAAAATAAACAAATAAATGGTTTAAATAATTTAAATTATTTATTTTTAGAAAAACTGTTGACCTGGACTCAGCTTCAAAAAATTACAAATAAAATCAAAT
>NC_080723.1:23417899-23422899 GCF_019097595.1 Hemibagrus wyckioides
GCTAAAAAGGGAGTGCATTTGTAATAAAAGGAAGAGCCGCTGGAGCAAAGCTGTCAGACGCAGCGGTGGAGATTCAGACGGACATTTCTGTGGAGCTGCCTTTATGTCCTAATGGTCTTTCTGTGCCTGTGGAGATGTACGGCAGAGTCAGCAGGATGAGCTCGGACATTTTCAGTCCTGGGTGATTTTAAACACACCCTCGATAGAGCTTTTGACACGTGAGATATCTCCCTGTGTGAGTGTAAACTCTGAGTAAATATTATCCTGGGTTTATGTAGTTAGAGGTTTCACACTGCTCCTCCTTTCCCCGGGGTTAACACTGAATCCTGACTCTTCACAATCTGCCCTTGTTTCACACTCTACATTCCTAAACCCCTCCTTCACCTTCTGCTTATTTATATATTCACGTATCAACAGCTCTGATTGGATAAATCCAGCGTGAGCGCTTTAAATAACGACTCGTCTCACGCTTTCACTTTTATCATTGAGGAGAAAAGTTCAGGTCTGTGCTTCTGCACCCGAGCAGCTTCTGTTATCTTTCACAGCTTCAGCGTCTTTTTTGCTCTCTTCTGTGATGTTCAGTGTTTTGCCGCCTGACTAACCTGATATGAGGTTTTCACCCGCTGCTCAGTTTCTAATTGGGTCAATAAATCAATAAAGTTGATTGGGGGTCTGTTGCCAAGCAACCAGCCGTAACATTCCAACAGTGCACATCCTACATTGAGGGTGTAGTGTTTCCTCTGCCGAGGGTGAAGAGTTTTCTCTGCAGAGGGTGAAGAGTTTCCTCTGGTGAGGGTGAAGAGTTTCCTCTGCTTAGTGTAAAGAGTTTTCTGTACTGAAGGTGAAGAGTTTCCTCTGCTGAGGGTGAAGAGTTTCCTCCACTGAGGGTGAAGACTTTCCTGTACTGAGGGTGAAGAGTTTCCTCTGCTGCATTGAATACCCATCGAGATTTTCACAGCCATGTGCTACTCTGCTTTCCAAACCACAGCCGGTGCTGAAATGGTGCTGTCCTTTCAGCACCACATTGCAAAATGTACTGCTGCAAACTTTAGTAAAACTAGAGTGTCAGGTCTACTAAGTGTTTCTGTATAATCCAGAGTCTCAATCTGTCTCCAGACTTCATGCGCAGTTGATCTGTGATATTTAGAAATTCATTAATTAAAACAGATAAAATCCTGCTGTTCGATTTTTTTCCTGCTGTTAGTGTGTGACACTGTGGTGTGATGAATTGTTTCCTCTTACTGTAATTCAGCACTGATTACAACATTTATATTTCTTTTATTAATGGAAAATCCAGGCATATTTTTAATCTGTTTATATATAACAGCTCTCTCACCAGCCTCGATATTTTCTCTCTCTTAAAGTTACAGAAGTGTAAATTCCTCTGTTCTGAAGATTTTAGAAACCATATCAGACAGAGTGTGTCAATATAAATACAGTGAAACCTCAAAAAATTAAGCAAGAAATTTGCATCGGCTTATGAAGTACATTTAGCATAGAACAAACTGAACCGAACCGAACCAAAAGCCGGCTAAGTTGCGCATACGTCCGGGAGCCGTTCAAAACTCGTTAGCATCAGTGGAAAGCCAAGCAAAGCGAGTTTATGAATTTTATGAGTTTTTTTCTTTCGTAAAACTGTTTGGAATGAGTCACATGATACCAAAGTTGCCTTCGTTAGCGTTCAAAACCTAAGTGATTTTTGGGGTGTTTTTTTGTTGACAGCCTGTTGTTTAGCCCAAGCTTGGTGGCACGACTTCCTGTGAGGACCCTTGACATGGAATGCTTGGCTTGGGTCAGTTCTTTGTGAGCAGCCATACAGTTTACATACACTTCGTATTGGGAATATTGGTCATATTTCTGGGTGGCTGGAATGGATTATCTGCATTTACATTATTTCTTATGGTAATATTCGTTTCACAATACAAATTTTCACCCCCAGAACCAATTAAATTCCTAGGCCGAGGTTCCACTGTATGGAAAATTCTTCAGCAACTTCTGCCCAATCAGAGCTGATGGTGTATTTATAAAGAATGAATATGGTGTAAGGAATAAACTCTGTCAGGACAGGAAACTAAACTGTCCTCCAAATCTTTTCTCCTCTTTTAGCTTTTAGTTAAATAAATGAATCCTGACGACACTCTCCAGCCCTCTCCAGCTCCCTCGCCTCGCCTCGCCTCACCACAGTGCACACAATCTATCGATTTCCATTCACATATTCCATCTCTAAATGAATTTGTTTCAATTCCCATCCGTGTTTAGTCAGAAATCTGCCCCTAACCTCCTGACGGCTGGGAAAGCAGACCAGATTGAATCAGAGGTGTGATTGACAGATGCATTAGTGACTGGAGGGGAGGAGGAACCGTCTCTGCTATCAGCAACAGGAAATAAAACGGCTGCTAAAGAGAGAGTCGATGCTTCAGACAGTGAAGCTGAAAAGCTGTCAGAAAAGCTGAGAGTTCTGTGGGGAATAACACACACACACACACACACACAAGCAGCACCTTGTTAACCCACGCAGTGACTGAACACATTTAAGTGCAGGACATTGTGCGAATGAAACTCTAGTGTACGTTAGTGTTAAAGTAAAGGAGGGGACTTCAATTAAAGAATTGTTTTTTTTTATTTATTTATTTATTTATTTATTTATTTATTTATTTATTTATTTATTTATTTATTGTACCTTTTTACAACCTTCTTTTACTTCATTTCCAAGTCGAAACGTATCCTAAATGAATAATAAAATTGCAAATAAATAGTCATTTTAAATTAATTTTAGTTTTAATGTTTAGTTTCATTACATTTTTGTTCATTAATTATTAATGAAATAAATATTGAAAAACATAAATTATGAAAAAATGTTTAAACCCCACCAAAAGAGAATACAAATAGCACCAACACAACAACACAAGATAAGAAGTGAAAAATGTTTACAACAACAACAACAACAACAACAATAACAATAATAATAATAATAATAATAATAATAATAATAATAATAATAATAATAATAATAATAATAGTTATTTAGTTAGTTATACATTTATTATTTGTTTATTTTTTTGCATTTGTTTCTTTTGTTTGTTTGCTGGTTTTATTCCTTTATTTTTCTTATTTAACAGGAACATTACTCCTGAGCCAGTAGTAAAAACTAATTTCTAAAATTGATTTAAAATTTTAACGATTAAAATTATATTATAAACATTTTATTTTAATTAATGCAGTAAAATGGGAAATGCACTTTATTGTAAACTAACATAAAAAAACTCTGTGGCTTGCAAATAAAAATAAAATTGAACATACACAATTTATATTCACTCAGTGCTGCTAAGAGGCTGATAACCAGCTGGAACTGATATTATTAGATCATCATATTATTAGAACACACACACACACACACACACACACACACACACACTCTGATATGGTTTCTGTTACTGATATCAATAGAAATGGACGTCACACAGATTCATAGCACAAACTCTTCAAGTTCTCCCTCAGCTATATGTAAGGGGAGTGGCCTAAAGTTTGAGGGCGGAGCTGTACATTAAGAGTAATTCAGATGATTAAAAAGTCCGAGTTTTTCAGCTTTTTTACAGTTTAGAAGTTTAGACAAGAGCAGGTGATATAGAAAACGGCCAGAGCGATTTGCGGGGCCCAAGCACTTTTCACGTTCATGTTATTACTGTTAAAGCCAAATTCCAATCTGTTATAGCAGTTCTGACTTTTAAAGCTGGATGAGATCCAGACTGGGATGGACACATTAAAGGTCAGATAATAATCCTTCTGAGCCTCAGGAACTATGTGCCAAGTGCAGATTTCACCTCTTCTACTAACGCTTCTCACCTCGGTGTTTAAACGAGTGTGGTGTCAGGTCACATCAGCATGAGCTTGGACAAACTGCTCTGTGAACACGTCCTGAGCTGTCACAATCAATCAACACATACACACACACACACACACACACACACACATACACACACACACACACATGCTGGTTAGGCTCATTACAGCCTGTAGGATGACATGGCAGCTTTATGCAGGACTGAAATAGATGGATGGAGCCTCAGAGAAACAGAGCAACACCTCAGGGCTTGTGACCAAACTTAAACTTTAACCTTGTCCTCATCTCCGACTCTGGGTTCTTTTTAGCATTGTGTTATTATAGTATGGCTTATGGATGGATCCTGGACAGTACAAGTTCATATTACTTCCTGCTTCCTGTTTTCCTCAGTTGAACACACCCCTGATTATGGTTAGTTCCTGTACTCTCTCTCTCTCTCTCTCTCTCTCTCTCTCCCTACTCACCTCCACTCACTTTCTCTATCTCCACTCACCTCCACCTGCACGCTCTCTCTCTCTCTCTCTCTCTCTCTCTCTCTCTCCCTACTCACCTCCACTTACTTTCTCTCTCTCCACTCACCTCCACCTGCGCTCTCTCTCGCTCTCTCTCTCTCTCTCTCTCTCTTTCTCTCTCTCCACAATATGAAGACCACTAATTATGTTCTACATCAGCTGTGTCCAATTTTATCTGCAATTTTGCCTTTCCATCCAATCCTAAGCCACTAAACCTCCTCCTGATTAAACAGCTGATCTTATCTTTGGTGAACCCTCTGATGAGCTGGAAGGAGAACCTGCAGGCTCGTCTATCCTCTGTGGATATTCTTGGACACTAGAGTGACATTTTCTAACAATATATTTCTGAGAACAGATTTGAGATGAAGTTGTGGAAAGCCCCACCTCTTTTCAGCTTCCACTGGCTTCACTATTAGATTCGGCCATCTTTTAGGAAATAAGGGTGGTTCTTCAGTGGTCCTTTGAATAGTTACCAACAAAACAGTAAAGAAAACGTAACAGCATCGGATTCTACATCGACTTAGAGACCTTTTATTGTTTATAGACTAAACAATAAAATGTTTTTTTTTATAATAAAATAATGATAATAGGGTGTGGTGTCATGAAGCAAAGCAATCATCTTCCTATGACATCACTTCCTATAAACT
>NC_080723.1:23427899-23450399 GCF_019097595.1 Hemibagrus wyckioides
TCACTGAAACCCTGATGTCCAAAAACCAGGACTGTGATGAAAAAAGGAAAAAAGCTTTCCAAAAGCTGATTAGGTCGTATTTCTGCACTGATGTTGTTATTCCTGAGTGGACAAACGGCCAGATGACACCTTGAATTATTTCTGGAGTTTTTCATGCAATAGGTAGGAGTGGGGGAGGGGAGAAAGAGGGAGGGGGGTAGAAAAAGGGGAAGGTGGCTAGAGAAAAAAAACGAGGAATCAATAACCAATTTAAGGCGAGAGAAGGAGAGAGCGGTTGTGTGGAAGGGATAGCGATGTTCTCGCCTGTGTGAGGCGTAAATGATGAAAGAGCGAGCGAGGTTTTGGGGATCAGTCTCCGGGGTTAGTACATGATGAGGGATCGACGGCAGACCTGCAGGATTTGAAATGAAAAAATCCACGCTGGCTGAGTGATTGGGGTCATTTCAGGGTCAGCGTGAAGGTCAGATGCATGTAGAAATGATGTTCTTCTTGGATGATGTCTATCATATAATCTCTAACACTGCTTCGGCTCCTTCTGCAGCAGGAGATCGTGTTGTTGTGTGTCACACTCTGAGTTTATCACACTGTCTGGAATTCCTCGCTCACGTCTCACTCAGTCCTGCATCTGAAAACCAACCGGAAACGTGTCAGAGAAAGTCTTTAGTGTGATTCAGCTCCAAATCCCCTGAATATAAGCAAATACAGCAGAAACAAGATTTATTTCAGAAAGAGGAAGATCTTCACCTGTTGTTTGAAAACAGTCAGTGACTTTAGAGGAAGTTCATTCCACTACCTCACTGGTGGAGTATGGCTGGAGGATCTGAGGGAGCATGGTGTAATGTGGGGGGTGATGAGAGGATAACTTGGTAAGGAAGAAGAAGAAGAAGAAGAAGAAGAACAAGAAGAAGAAGAAGAAGAACAAGAACAAGAACAAGAACAAGAACAAGAGAAAGAAGAAGAAGAGGATGGAAAGAAGGAGGAGGAGAGGATGAAAAAGAAGGAGTAGGAGAGGAAGAAGAAGAAGAAGAAGAAGAAGAGGGAGAAGAAGAAGAAGAAGAAGAGGGAGAAGAAGAAGAAGAAGTAGAAGAAGAAGAAGAAGAAGAAGAAGAAGAAGAAGAAGAAGAAGAAGAAGAAGAAGAAGAAAAAGGGAGGGCGAAATGAGGGATAAGAAAAAGAAGGATCCCTCATTGTAAATGTTTTCTTCCACCATGACCCTGACCCTGAAGCTGGCTATTTTACAGTTAAAGTGCAGTGGATGCATGTATTAGTGGTCAGGAGTATCAGACACAGCTAACCCTCACCCTCAGCCTTCTCCTCCTGGTGTGTGAAAGACGGCCATCAGGGCCAGTGTGAAGGAGAGAGATCAGAGGAAACGGCCTGAGGTGAGCTTCCTGCCACTTTCCCCTCCCATTTCCACCCACCATCACACTCCTGATTACTGAGAGGAAATCACCTGCCACTTCACTGCCCTCAACCCTCAGCCTCACCCTGATCAAAACTGAATATCAGAGAGAGAGAGGAGGGGGGTTAGATGTGAGAGAGAGAGAGAGAGAGAGAGAGAGAGAGAGAGAGAGAGAGAGAGAAACAAAAGAAGTAGGGGGAACAAGAAGAGTGAGAGAAAAAAGAGGAGAGAACGGATTGAAAGGAGCGAAGGAAAAGAGAGGAATGAAAAAAAGAGAGAGAGAGATGTGAGAGAGATGCAAGAGGAATGAGCGGAGCGAGAGAGAGGAGAGAGTAAGAAGAGAAATGAGAGGAGTGAGAGGAACGGAGTGAGGGGAACAAGGAGAGTGAGAGAAAAGACAGCAGCGAGTACAGCAAGGGGAATGAGGGGAATAATGAGGAGAGAGGAAAGAGAGAGATGCGAGAGGAGCAAGAGTAACAAGAGGAATGAGAGGAGCGAAGGAAGCGAGTGGAATGAGAGGAGCGAGAGATAAAAGAGGAGAGAGAGGAGAGGAGTCTGTGGATGGCATGTAACTAAATAACAGAGCAGAAGAAACCGAATCCATCAAGCTGCATGTATTTTATTTCATTTTTCTTACAGTATTAATGTTTAAGCTCAACAAAATCTCCGAGTAAAGAAGGGAGTCGAGTGTCTGACAAATAAAAGGAGGGAATAAAGGACGTCAGTGAGACGCCAGGATGAAGCTCTTCATGTACACCAGAGAACACAAACCTTCACAATCACCTGAGTTTCAATAAAACCTCCACTTAAAAAGAGAAAAGTCTTTAAAGCTCTGGAGCTGCTCTGGTGGAAATACTGGAGGACTGCTTTGTCCTGTTCCAGACGTTCAGTGAGGGGAAGTCCGTCCAGCAGACCAGGACCAAGCTCACCTTTATTTTTTTTTCTTCTGCTTTTCAGTATGATACTCAGATTCACACGTCAGGATCTCACGTCTGGAAATGAATCAACAGCACGCTAAGAGCGAAACAATCATGAAAGAAGAAGCACACAGGAAGTGATGGGAAAGGGGCGGAGCCGGGACAGGAATCGAAACAAAACCAAGCAAACAGTATAAGTAGAGTGTGATGTTTAAGTGATTACAGCACCATCAGAAACGGCTGATCTTTATTTTCACTTTACATCTATCAGTACTGTCCAGTAAGAACAATCACTCATCATCCACATGTTACAGACTAATCACACATTCTCTACTGTATACTGTGTGATGTACACTACTGCACTAATGTGCACTCTCACACTTTATATAATAGTGAACGTCTCACACTCTGTGTACAGTGGAACCTCAGGATAGGACTACAATTTGTTCTTAAGGTGAAAATTTGTATTGAAATGAATTTTCTCATCAGAAATAATGTAAATCCATTACAGGCTCCCAAAAATATGACCAATATTCCCAATACCAAGCGTATGTAAACTGTATGGCTGCTTACAAAGAACTGACCCAAGCCAAGCATTCCATGTCAAGGCTCCTCACAGGAAGTTGTGCCACCAAGCTTGGGCTAAAAATAGAACAGACCGCCCACACCACCAATCTGTCAACAAAAAAACACCCAAAAATCACCTAGCTTTTGAACGCTAATGAAGGTGATGTTGGTATCGTGGATTGACTCTTTCACAACAACTTTACGGAAAAAAAAACATAAAACTCACTTCGGTTGGCTTTACACTGATGCTAACGTTCTGAACAGCCCCAGGACATACGCACGACTTAGCTGGCGTTCGGTCGGTTCGGTTTGTTCGCATGTCGAAAATGCTTCATATGCCGAGGCACAATCTTAAGGCAAAAATTCCTAAGTGAGGGCATTCATATGCCAAGGTTTCACTGTAGTGTGGTCTTTATTTAATTTCCCCTATAGTATTTCGAGAGTAAACAAAAGCTGGTACCAGATTCTTTCTGTGTGTAAAACAGACTTGGCCAATAAACCTGATTCTGATGGTAGAATAGAGCAGTGGTGATGAGCTCAGGGTTTAATGTATTCAGGAATTTAAAAATCCACGCTCTAATCATGTCTAGATAGATAGATAGATAGATAGATAGATAGATAGATAGATAGATAGATAGATAGATAGATAGATAGATTTTCAAGGCAGAGCTACTGTATGAAAACTGACTGTATTTATGTTGCTCAGTTCAATCACACTTTTTTATTTAATAAACAAGTTTCACTTCTCCAGACGCGAAGTGGAAGAAATCTCCTCCTTCCTCCATAGATCTCCATTTCCTAGAGGTTTAAAATATTCCCTTTAATGTTACTCAGTAGTTGTAATAAAAGTAAAACACAAAAAAATCCCCTCCACATGCCCAGAAAGCCTGAGAGCATGAAACAGCATGGGTCAGACACAGAGGCAGAATGAGGCAGGAGGAGGTGGAGGAGGCAGGGCGGGGCAGGAGGAGGTGCTGCATGTGGTCTTTGATGTGGTCCGGATGCAAGGTGTATAGGTGTGTGATTTCAGCAGTTTTCCAAACGCTAAGGCTTTTTAAAAATCTAATTTTAGAGTGTAAGGTATTGGAGTGAGACGAGTCTGAAAATGCAAAGGAAAAGAGTGTGTGTGATTAGGAAAGAAGAAAGAATGAAGGATGTGTGGAATAAACCGGCTTCCTGTGGAGACTGGGCTTTAATTAAAGATACGCGCTCAGGCTGCTGTTTCTTCCCTCTGTGCACAATTAATAAGCAAAACGTCTCTGAGCTGGAATTCAGAAGCTTCTGAGATCTTCACAGATTCAAAGAGAGAGAGAGAGCGAGAGAGAGAGAGAGAGAGAGATGTAGCCTTCAGGACTACAGAATCAAAGCCACAGCTAACCTGCACCATGTCCTACATCTCAATCATCATTTTTTTAACTTCAGCATTTTAACCTTTGTGAAATGAAATCCCTTCCTCTGGCACGCTAACAATTTAGCCATATCCAATAAACGACACACTAGACGTCTGTAGTGGAACATGGGAAATTTATTTCTCTGTGTTAGGCACAGCCCCCAAGGGGAGGATGGAGTTCGGGTAGAATTTTTATGTAAGTGCATTCACTAAACAATAAACCGCTTAGTGTGTTATTATATCTGTTTTTTTTTCTCCTTAATTCTGTAATCAATATATTTTTTCTAAGCCACGCCCCTTTCTTATTGTGTTTGTATCATATGTGGTTATTTTCACATTTTTCCCCTTTTTTTCACTATAAATTTCACTATTAAAACAGAGATAATGGTAATAACACAGTAATAATAATATTATTACTGCGTTATTACGGCATTATTACACTATGATTCACTTAATTTTATTATATTATTACTTTATACTTATTTTTTTAAATAATTATTGTATTTTTACTACATCGCTCCTATTATCACTGTATTGTTGCCATATTAATAATTAATTACTGACGTTTGAACTATTATTACCATTTTGTTCCCTTTTTTTAAATTTCTTAAATTAAAATCGTATTACCTCCATCAGCTTCCCCTTCCCTCACCCAACCCATCACATTACAGGATTTAGAAAGATAAACAGGATAAAACGAGATAAATAAATAGATAATCATCCTGAACAAAAAGGTAATAAAAAAAGTAAATAGCAAATATAAATGATAAAATAATAATAAAATAAATAATAAAAATAATCGCAAATATAAATAATAAAAAGTAATTGCAGAAGCTTAAATATCCAAAATCTACAGCTTTTTTCCCCACATATATAAAGTTACTCAAGTTATTACTATTCCTAATTTACTGTCCAGCTCACAGGTGCACCAGTAAGCCTCACACCATCATCTTGTCCTCTTCTGAACTCTGAAATCTCTCTTATTATGGTGTATAGATTGCAGCATTTCACGTACAGCTGTGTTATTGCTCCTCTAATTCGACTTTCACACTCGGCTCCTGCTTATGGAATGTGAAATCAGTGAAGATTGGCCATCAGGCTGCTCGTATACAGCAGGTTAACACCTCCAACACTGTGTTTCACTTTCATTGTCCATCCCGCTGTACTTACTTTATCATCACGTCACTGCAGTACTATTACTACTATTACTATATCACTATTACTCTTATTACTACTGTATTATTGCAATAGTATTACTATATTACTGATGTTTTAACACTTATTACCATATAATTACTTTATAGTTAGATCATATGCATTAATATGGTTTCTATAACATTTTACTATATTATTAACATTATTTTTGCATAATATTAATGTATTGCCATATTGTTACTTTAATTAAGATAAATTCATCATATTACAAACTTATTTTTATATTTATGTAACATTGCTAGTATTATTACTGTGTTACTACTGTCTATTGCTGTATTATTACTATATTACTAATCTTTTCACTATTATTACCACTTATCACATCACTTATCACATCACTGCAGTATTATTACTACATTTACCATATTATTATTGTTCTTTACTACTTCACTCTTATTATTACTGTGTTATTGCAGTAGTACTACTATACTACTGATGTTTTAGCACTTATTACCATGTAATTACTTTACAAATACATCATATGCATTATTATGATTTATATAGCATTTTACTATGTTATTTACATTATTTTTCCATTTTAATATAAATAAGTTCATGATATTACAAACTTATTCTTGTATTCTTATTCCATTATCAGTATTATTACTGTGTAACTACTGTCTTTATTACTGTATTATTACTACATTTTACATTACTACATTACTAGTCTTTATCACTATTATTACCACATTCCAGCTTTATAAGCACATCGCTGCAGTATTACTACTAGTTTATTGTACTTTACTGTATTGATTTTATTATTCCAGCTCTTATTTTTGTCAGAGTGCAGGTGTGAAATGCAGCTAGTGCCAGTAATAATTAAATTTATTGAAATAAACAGTATACAGGATGGAGGTAAAGAGTATGATGAATGTAATATGATACAGTAGGTACAGCGATTACAGCTAATATCAGTCTAATATAAATAACTATAGTAAAGACAGATAATAACAGATGATATACAAGGCAGTAATGTGAAGTACAATACAGTACAGATTTATTACATTACCATATAATTACCTTATAATGACCATAATTACCATATAATTACCTTATAATGACCATAATTACCATATAATTACCTAATTACAACAGTACTATTATCACCACTCACTGTAATATTACTTTTGTTGCCACAGATTTTTATTATTATCATTGTGACTCTATTATTAATATAACCACTGTATTATTACTGTTTTTACTATATTATTGTATTATACACGTTATTACTATATTATGACTGCTTTATTACTGTGATTACTGTGTTATTGCTGGATTGTTGCTGTATAATGTATTAGCATGGCTAATAGAGGGTACGTAGCATAACTATAGGTAAGAATTCTTCCTCACGAGAGTCAGAAATGATCAAGAATTAGGAGAGGTTGATGATGTACTTGGTATAGCGGCATTAGCAGCATTAGCTGTTTTAGTAACTCAGAATCCGGATTTTTAAACAAGAGTCAAAGTATATCACGAGTGACCTTTGACCTCAGCTGTGGAGCTTGTTGGAGGCAGTTAGTTAAAATGAAGCTTGAAGTGGCTTCTGGCTTTCACTTTTCTGAGGATTATGGGTAAGCACATGCAAGCTGCTGGGGATAACCTTGAACCAGGGTGAGACGTAGCTGTGGACGTTCTACACAAACACAGCGAGGAGAGAAAAGAGGAAAACAGAGGAATGATAACGGATACAGCGAAGGTCTGAAGGGTCAGCGACTGACGTTTTGAGGTAAATATCAGCGTTAATAAAGACATTCTTTACTACAGCGACCTTACAGACTCCTGCTAAGAGTTAGAGAAATGAGATGAGAATAAACAGGAATGTTGATGAAGGTGAAAGGTCTGAGTCAGAACAACATCTGAAGAAAAGGAAAGCCCAAGGGCAGGTCAGGAAGAGGAGAGGAGAACAGACAAGGGATGTTTATTACCTCCAAACGTTTCGTTTGACATCACTGACTGGAATTTAATTTAGACGTATTTAAAGAATTCCTGCAGAGGAACCTCACAGCCCACAGAAGTGCAGGCCTGAATGATTCCTCCAACACCTTCCTGAGATACAAGAAGTCTGATGAAGCGTTATCTGATTCTATTACACTCTCCAAACCTCTAAATTAATGAAAGATAAAGTCTACTTTTCTGTTTTCTTTCCATCAAACCCCATGTGATGTCATGGCTGGAGAATCTGAAATCTGATTTGTTCAGTGTAGCTCTGAGCCGTGTTTCTGTTCAGACTCCTTCTGACCTTTTTCTCCTCAGAAATATGAGCCGCAATAGCTTGAGCTGTATTGAAATGTATTTATTTATTTAAAAATTAAAAATAGATCACATAGAAAACATAAAAGTAGCTATGTGAATATGTAAAAAATATAAAATAAACATTTAAAAAAAATCTATATATAAATAATAATAATAATAAATAGTAATAGTAAATTAAGAAATAACAACAGTAAATGTAATTTAAACATATGAAAAACTAAAATATATATAATAAATAAATGTTCAATAATAATTAAACAGTAAAGAAAAACATGTAAAATTTCTATGGTAAAGGAACACAGAAAAAGAAAGTGCTGAGCAGAAAACAAACAAAAAAAAGAAACAAAAAGAAATCGATCAAATAGAATTCATAAAAATAACAACTAAAAATAATTCATAAATACAAAAAAATAAAAATGTTGTAATAAATAAGTAAATAAATAAATAAATAAATAAATATTATCAATAATTACTAAGGTAAACAACTGTGACTGGAAAAATAAATAAATAAACACAATAAATTTTAATATTCAACAGAAACTAAACATCAAAAACAACAGCAATCATTATCATCATCATCATCTTTATTAACATATTTGATATTTTAAAGCACAGTTCAAAGTGTTAGACAAAGAAAATAAAGGCAAATAATAAAACTGGAATAAAATAGTCAAGGAAAGGAGGATAGAAAGAGACAAATAAACTGAGATAAATAAAGCTGTAATTAATGCTCCTATTGGAGATGTTTTTTATTCTTTTATGAGTTTTTTTAGACTGCACTGATCTCAGAGTGTACAGAAAGCAGATCACGGAGTGGGCTGAGCTGAAAGCAGGACCTGTTTCTGGAGTTCTCCTGATTCATAGCAGAATGTTCAGATCATTTCTCTCACCACTTCCTTCCACTGAGACGCTGTCGGGAACAGCTGGACAGTTCCCTGCCAGGCCCAGAGAGGGCGCTGGCAGGTGAACCTTGGAAGCCTGCTTCTTTGTGTGTCTCTTGTTACGCCCTTCCTATTGTTCCTATCCTGATTGTGTCACCTGTATCCCATTAGCCCTAATGTCTACCCCTATAAATAGGGATCCTTGTGTTTGTGTCCTGGTCCATGATTGTTATCTGTACCGTGGTTTCTGTTGGGGTTTTGTTTGCTAGGTTCCAGGTCCAAGCTAAGGTCTAGGTTTTGGTTTTGTTTTGGTTTGTTTAGTTAACCACGCCATGTCTCGTGTTACGTTTGTTTCCCTATGTCGCGTCTTAAATGTAATAAAAGCAGTGCAATCCTGCGCATGGGTCTCATTACACTGTGTGCTGGCGTGCGCACACACCATGGGCGTCTGGGGTCGAGCCCCGCATAGGGCGGGGGTTCCAGATGTTACAGACGCATCACACTCATCCTCCAGCCTTCTGACATCACACCATCTATATCTGTTTCACTGACCTCAGTCTCGGTCATCTGCCTTTCTTCTTTATCCCACAGAGCTGCAGATTGCTTAACTCTGATTGGTCAGAAGGTGTTGATTAGTGTTCTATAACAGCAGCTCTGACAGTAGTGTAGGTTTCTATTAATGCACTATTTCTCATACATTTCTGTTTCTATAGCAACACTGAATGTTGTGGAACGTACATGAAACAGGTTTCTGTTTTAACGCTGAAGCAGCATTCCCAGATCCTCCCTCAACAGCTTCTCTCTCGCTCTCTCTCTCTCTCTCTGTCTGTCTGTATGTGGTTATTCATCTACACATCTACTGTATCTTTCTAAACCTATTAATTTTTTTTATCACCCAACTACATCTATCTCCTCATCTCTCTCTCCCATTATTTATATCTCTCTTTCATAAGGATCTTCCATTAGGATCCATCCATCCATTCAGTCAACCAGCCATTGGTCCATCCATCCTCTTAGATATGTGGATGCTGCTTTGGTCTTCTATTCACCCTTATACTGATCTAACTCATCCATCCATCCATCCATCCATCCATCCTCTTAGATATGTGGATGCTTGTTTGGTTTTCTATTCATACCTATACTGATCTAATCATCAACCTAATGTATCAATCTTCATATCTCTATCCATCCCTTCATCCATCCATCCATCCATCCATCCATCCATCCATTGGTCTATCGATTATATATGTGGATGCTTGTTTTGTCTTCTATTCATACTTATACTGATCTAACTTATCCATCCATACATCCATCCATTCTGTATCAACCTTCCTTCCTCCCTCCATCTTTCTTTCCATCCATTAAATTTGTGAGTCCACTCATTCCTCTAAACCATAGGTGTCAAACCGGATCCACAGAGGGCCGGTGTGGGTGCAGGTTTTCATTCCAACTGAGTAGAAGCCACACCTGATTCCACCTGTTTAATCAACTGATCTTGGATTTCCGTAGACTCAGGTGTGGCTTCTGATTGGTTGAAATGAAAACCTGCACCCACACCGGCCCTTTGTGGATCCGGTTTGACACCTATTCTCTAAACACACTTGTTTTTTTTCTTTTATTCATTCTTTTATTGATCTACTCATCATCCGTCCATCCATCCGTCCATCTATCCATCTAACCATCCATTAATTTGTCATCTGAAATGTTGCATTTTATTTCCATTTCTTTCTAGCAGTGAGAATCAGTGGTAAGAACTCTAGATTAAGATTAACACCACAACCTCTATTTGCAGCTTAAAAGCATGCTCTTAAAAAAAAAGAGAAAAAATCTCTTAAAAAGATTTAAAAAGTAATTAAAATATTTCAACTATCATACTTCACAGCTATTCAGATAACTATCTTTACTGGAGAAGATCATTTGCATATGAAGATCCATCATTTCATGATTTGACAGACAATTTATTGCAGAAAGTCACGCCCCTCAGATCTCCTCATCTTTTAGCCTTCAATCATTTATCCGTTCATTCTTCCCTCAGCTCACACTATGTTCATGGGGTCACTTCCGGTTCAAGAGCTCACTTCCAGTTCCCGGTACCACTTCTGGTTCCTGATGCTTACTTACTTCCAGTTTAAGGGACATTTATACCACGTTCACTCCAAGCATTCTTCCTGAAGTATTGTTAGTTTCTACACTGACACTTTTCCTTGTCTTTCTGTCACTGTTTTCGTGTGTATTGGCTTCATTTTCTGTCTTTTGGTTGTTTAATTCTTGGATTTTGTTTTTGCTCTGTTTGCCCCTGATTGTCTTCCTGGTTGTTTGGACTATTGCCTGTTTATGTCACGCTGATCTCTGCCTGCTGATTTGGACTGTTTGTTGTTGATCTATTTTTGTTATTAAACATCTGCATATGGATTCGTCCTCTTCCTCGTCTGACTCCATGTTAAAGAATACTTCACTGCAGAAAGATCTAGTGGAAGTCTTCCAGCTCAAGGCCTTCATTGCACACTATAGTGAGGTTCTCGCAACCTGCCAGGAACATCTCACAGCGCTGCAGGCCGCTAACACCCGCCCCATGCAGACGATGCCATACTTCACCATCGATAGACCCGAACCTGCCATAATGCCAAGGCGGGAGAAGTTCGATGGCTCTGCTGACTGTTGCCATGGATTTTTATGTCGATGTGAGGTCTTCTTCACACTCCACCATGAGGCCTACTGGGAGGAGTCGACCAACTGTGCCTTCATCATGTGTCTGTTGAAAGGGAGGGTACTGGAGTGGGCAGCAGCTGTCTGGGACAGCGATATGCAGGTACGCTCTTCCTATAACTATTTCTCACAGCAGATTCGGGAGCTGTTCGGATATCCTGCTGGGAGGAAGGAGTCATGGCGGCCGATCATCGGATTTCCAGACAGGATTTAGGGAAATGTAGAATTGGAGACAGAATCCTGGCTTGTAAGCGGATGCTCAGCAGATGTTTAGGGTTTTTTTCCTCCCTATTATAAACAATGTGACAGATTTTAGAAACACAATGAGGTGTAAATGTTCTTTAAGTTGTCTTTATTTGTCACATCTACATTACTGCACAGTGAAATTCTTTTTTTTGCATATCCCAACCTTTCGAAGCATAGGGTTGGGGTTGGGGGCCTTGCTCAAACATGGCAGCTTGGTGGTGCTGTGGCCTGAACCCCGATCTTCCGGGTCAAGTTAAAGTGTGCAATTTATCACCTCCAGAGAATACAGAATTTTTTTTCCATTTTTTTTTACTGTCAATTTTTCCAGTTTTAATCACTTTTTTAGAATTTTTATTTTAAAGTATATTGAAAAAAAATAATAAATAAATATTAATAAAATAAATATTTTAAATAAATATTATTTTAAAAATCGAATTATATAAAAATAAACCATATTCATGTAAATGGGCCACAGAGGGGCGCTTGTTATGTTTATGCACTTATATAATATGTGAGAGCTACATTTAAAAAGTAAATAAATAAATAGTAATTCAGTAGCATCTGAACTTCAATAACCATCAAAACCTTAAGAGAAATTATCTGGCTTTAACTCCAAACATTGTATAGATTCCCAAAGAACGTCAGGTTTGTTTGTTTGTTTGTTTGTTTGTTCATGTGGTAAATACTATATTTTTGGAAAGTGGTTTAATTTCTAAATGTTCATTTCAGGTCAGGGTTTCAGATTTCCTTGAGTCTGAGGTTTTATGAAATTTTCTCCTACACACATTTTACACTAACTCACTGTGGTTCCTCAGGTGATGACACACACATGAACACACACACACACACACAGACATTTTTCCATTAAAAGCACTTTCTTCCTCAGCACTCAACACACACACACGTTATAGCCTGAAGGACAGCTTCTACATGTGAGCTGCTGATGTAAAGCCATTCAGTGAGATGGATATGGAGTGTAAGAGTGAGACGCTGTTCACTACACTACACAATACTACACTACACTACACTACACACCCCGGGCTCTCACAGACACATGATGGATTATATCTGATGTCCTGCTCTAGAACATTTCAAGTCTTTTCTGTGTGTCACCAGTGAGCCCCAGACAGGAAATGACCAAATATGGACATTACAAATCCACTTGATGATTTCATTCCATGAGCGCAAAGTTGTCAAAGATCAGACAGACTTTTAACACATAATAATGTGTTTCAGTATAATGGTAGTGTGAGTAATGTATAATGAACAAGTGCTGAAATTCTGCGCAGATAAATATAACCCTGTGTGAAGTGACGAATATGAGGTAACGGAATATAAAGAAACCCTTTAGAGTGATGGTAAAGTTATCAAAAACCAGTGAAAGGTCTGAGTGATTTGTCAAATCTGAGAGAAATTCATGACCGTATAATGATTGACATCACGATGAGGAAGACGAAATCTGAAGCCCTGCCTCATCACACTAGCCACTGGATGTAGGGAGACTTTATTTTTTTTATTTCTTTGTGACTGGAGATGTGTGTTGTGTGCAGCAGAAATAATAAAATAAAATAAAATAAAATAAAATAAAATAAAATAAAATAAAATAAAATAAAATAAAATAAAATAAAATAAAATAAAATAAAATAAAATTTTAAAATTTTAAAAAAGTTTTAATGAAAAAGTTTTTTTCATATTTTGTATTAAAATAAAATAAACAAAGAAATAAACTAAGAAATAAATGAAATAAACAAAGAAATGTAAACATTTATAAATAAAAAAATAAAAAAATAAATAAATAAATAAGATTTGGATTTTTCTTTTTTTTCTTTTAAACCATGGACCTACAATCTTCCATGTGTTAGATGTGTCCTAAGAGGGTTTTTTTTTAATACAAAATTGAGTTCTTCATTTTCTTCATTCCCTCCTTGTCTGGATGAAACAAAACACAACTACGTGGAGCACAGAAATGCAGAATTTCTATTCTTAAACTCAGGACTTTTCAACCTACTGACCTGAACTTATTGACCTAAATCTAAGAGGCTGATCTTCTCAGTCTTCTTCTTTTTACTTTTATCACAAAAGAAGAGTCTATACAATGCTAAGTTGTGGAATAGAATTGTAAATGAATTGTGTGGAAAAGCTCAGGTGAGTCGGTGGGCATTAAGGTCCATCGTGAGTTGGATGTACTTTTTATTTTATTTTCCATTGCTGCTTGTTCTTCTTCTTCTTCTTTTAAATAGACTTTCTTTTCGATCAGTGTTGTTTTACTTGATGATTTTTCATCAGAATAATCAAACGTTTGTATCTGTGATGAAGATAAACGAGGTACAGAGTGTGTGAGGGCAGATAAATAATTGCTGGTCTGAATATTAATACAGTAACCCAATATCTTTTGGAGCTTTTTGAACTTTGTTTCCATAATAAACTTTTCAGACTTTTGCTTAGTCCAGCACAAACTCTCGACTCTGTTCTCAACTTTTCATCCAGTACCTTTGATATTTCTAAAACATTCTACAGCAAGAAGTTACCAGATATCCTTCATCCAACCTTCTCTGGCTTGTTTTTGTCTTCAGGAAGATCAGACAGGATGAGACACTCATTCACTCACAACACGATAAGAGATAATCAGCCAAATTCATATCTTTGCTCAGTGGTGATTAATAAACTCTATATAGATTCACAGTTCTTGTTTTTCCTGTAGTTAAAGTATCAACATGTTTATTTCTGCAGCAGCACTGTGGCTCTGGCTTAGTGATATACATCACCATAATGAACAGCAGAGGCTCCAGAGATGACAGCAATCAGCTCCAACACGGAAGGTCACAGTGTTTGGGCGTCGAGTTGTTGACATCTCACCAGTGTGGGAGGTTTTTAAGGTGTAATGAGCAGAAATATGACCACTGGAGGGTTACAGAATAATACAAACACCATGATGGTGAACATATAGCAATCCCTGTTTGCTAATTAGCTAGCATGATGTCATGATATTAATATTTTTAAATGACTCTACTCTGTCGATCTTATATTAAAACTGACCGATCAAAATTCAACAGCATGGGTCAGAGCCGAGTCCTGAATATCGGGTGATGGAAATATCGAAAAGGGTGAAGACGCGATGCAAAGAATTTCCAGCTAGGAAAAAAAATTTGTCCCATATTTTTATGGGACATAAATGAAACATAAAAATAAACTCAGAACAGCATACAGATGTCTGAGCACTGATTAAAACTGATATATAAAATAAACACAAAGTATTCTAACTCTATTTAAAAAACTCCATTGAGAAATTTCAACCATGAATACAGACAGGTTTCCATGACAACACCACTCCCACCATATACATTTCTGGCATTTGGCAGGCAGCCTTATCCAGAACTTTTTATACAACAGAACAATTGAGGCTTAAGGGTCTTGCTCAGGGGCTCAGTAGTGGCAGCTTTGTGGACCTGGGCCCACAGCTTTGTGGGACCAATCAGTAACCCAAAACCTTAACCACTAGGCTACCACATCCCAGCATTAGCACCACCCACACTTCCAGCAAAAGCAACTAATTGTGCCTGTGATACTATAACACACACTTAATGCAATGATACCACTACAACACTATACTATAACACACACAAACACACACACACACTCATTCAGTGTCTTTGTTGAATGCAATGCACACGTAACATACAACCTCCAGACGTTTAATGTAACAGCAGTGGTAGCTCAAGTGATTAAGGCTCTGGGTGTTGCTCTGAGGATCGAGGTTCAAGCCCCAGCACCACCAAGCTACCACCATTGGGCCCTTGAGCAAACCTCCACCCATGCTCAGGTGACACTAACCCTGTGCTCTCACCACAAGCCCTAAGGATGAGATATGTGAAGAAGGAATTTCACATATAAAGACAGGCTGATGTGTGGGATCATCTGATAATGCGGCAGCAGACTTCAACAACCAATCAGAATCTGACTTGGCATCCTTAATTAAACTGTCCTTAATAAAAATATTGCTATATTATAAAACACTTGGTCAGTTTGATCTGTGATGGTTTTCTATTTCATCTTTAAAATCCCCTTTTCACATTCATCTTGACTGTGGAGGCTGGTGGTGAAATTACTCCTCGGCCCTGATGGTTTCTTCATAAACAATTCGAAGCGGTATTCCCGGGACAGGCTCCGGATCCGGCGTAACCCTGACCGATATAAAGTGCTTACTGAAGATGAAGGAATAAATGAATGAATATGAATGGGACTGGTTTTGCGAAAGAGCCGTTTGTGTTAACCTTAAACCGCACAGCTGTGCAAACGATCTTGAATAAACATGTCTTCCAAATGGATAAACATAAAAAGCTGCTCGTCTTGTTATTATGCAGATTCGGAAAACCGAGAGGCAAAGAGGCACTAAAAGCTTTTCAAACGCTTTATTTAATAATAAAGACCTCACGGTTAGCGATGCATTAAGCAATGAAAATGTGCAGCGCGTCCCCGAGAACTCGATTATTCATGCAACCTTACTGCACATGGCTGCCAGGTTCGTAATAAACATCATCCTTCTTAAAAAATAAAACAGATAATAAAAAGTCAAACCCTTGGAGACACAAAAAAAGGCAGTTTCATTTATTTTGAGGTGTGCATTTCTATTCCTTATTAATTTGAGCATTCCCGTTCATGCCTGCTGATGTGCTCTGAATTGATGAGCATTTCCTTTTTATCTTTATCTCAGCTTCACTCATTCCATCTTCAAAGAGATCGGTCTGAATCTGTGCCTGAGCTGGATGGAGTCTGAGTCTCGGAGAGATCAGTCGGTGTAATCAGTGCTCTGAACGACGGAGATGCTTACACACCATGGAGCTGAGTTCAGTACGATCTGCTATCGTTAGCATAACAGAGTAATTATTATCAGACATTAGACAGATAAAGAATCCAGGAAAACAAACGTGTTCTTCAGTGTAATGCGAGTGTGTGAGCAGTTGTGTAGACGAGTGGCAGTGAAGGAGTGTGTGAAGGACATGCATTAATTCCATTATGTCTTCATGGATCATATTACTACAGTGCTATTAAACCCCATTACACTGTAACACCTCAGATATGCAGACAAGTGCTGAGAAGCATTACATCATCTGCTGCTCACTGAGATGCTGATTTATTCTTCATCAGAGACACACACACACACACACACATACACACACACACACTGCCAGGAGAATGTGTTTATAGCTGCTGTATTAATAGCAGACTGGGAGAAGAGACAGACAGATAGGTAGACAGATAGACAGACAGACAGATAGATATACAGATAGATATACAGATAGACAGACAGACAGACAGACAGGTAGATAGATAGATAGATAGATAGATAGATAGATAGATAGATAGATAGATAGATAGATAGATAGATAGATAGATAGATAGATAGATAGATAGATAGATAGATACTCGACAAACAGACAAACACCAGGCACTTGAACAACTATAGATTTGGACAGACAGACAGACAGACAGACAGACAGACAGATAGACAGATAGACAGAGACATGGGTAGAAAAGCAGATGCCAAGACATTCAGACACTTGGACTGACAGACTGACAGACAGAGCCTTGGATAGACAGACAGATGGAGAGGCAAAAATCTAGTAAAGTAGCCGTTTGGAGAGACACATACTTGGACAGCTAGTGAGGTGGAGAGTTACACAGAAACTTGGGCAGACAGACAGACAACTGTAGAGACAGACAACAAAAAACGACAATAGACAAACACTTTGACAGATGCACACCAGAACACAGACTCTTGTAGAGACAGACAGACAGACAGACAACTGAACAGATAGACAGACTTGTGTACTGACAGACAGACAGACAGACATTTGAACAAATAGACAGACTCTTGTACAGACAGACATTTGAACAGATAGACAGACTCTCGTACAGACAGACAGACAGACAGACATTTGAACAGATAGACAGACTCTTGTACAGACAGACAGACAGACAGACACTTGAACAGATAGACAGACTCTTGTACAGACAGACAGACAGACAGACTCTTGTACAGACAGACAGACAGACACTTGAACAGATAGACAGACTCTTGTACAGACAGACAGACAGACAGACACTTGAACAGATAGACAGACTCTTGTACAGACAGACAGACACTTGAACAGATAGACAGACTCTTGTACAGACAGACAGACAGACAGACAGACAGACAGACAGACACTTGAACAGATAGACAGACTCTTGTACAGACAGACAGACAGACAGACACTTGAACAGATAGACAGACTCTTGTACAGACAGACAGACAGACAGACACTTGAACAGATAGACAGACTCTTGTACAGACAGACAGACAGACACTTATACAGACAGACACATAGATAGATGGACAGATATCTGGGAAAATAGACAGACAAGGACAGCCAAAGACACACCTGGATAGATGTACAAAGAGACAGACAGATATTTCCATGGACAGACAGACTTAAAGACACGTAGACTGAGAGATGTACACTTGAACAGACATTCAGACACACACAGACAGACAGACAGACAGGCTGATGGTGAGGAATAAGGCTGGACAGACAGACACTTTAAATGATAGTAGAGTCAGTCTCTGTGGATCTGTCGATCCTGTACTTGTGGATCAGATCTGAAAGTTTATTAAGGGCTTTCTGGTAGTTTGCTGAAGGTTTGCCTTAAATTCTATTTGCAGTTGAAACCTCTAATGGTGAAGCCTACAACCTAGTCATGGAGGACTCCCTGCTAATGCAGAAAATCTGTTCTAATCCTCCTTCTTGTTCACCTGAGGAAGATAATCAGTATTCAGCATTACAAACCAGGAGAATACATACAGAAATAAACCCATGATTCTGTTGTGTATTCTATTTAACACTCTGTCTCATGATACAATAGCTCTCAATATTACAGGGCAAAATATATACCAAAGACCAAATCCTGCTATTGATGAGGGGTAGAAAGAGCCAGAGTGACAAGCTTTTCAGGGCAGAAATCTCTAGAGTGGCCAGTTTCCAAGGACAGCAAGAGCCACAACAACCAGCACTGTATACTGTCCATGGGGTGAAATTCCCAGCTTGATCAGCTCTTGACAGAATTCAAGGGCAAACAGTGTGTGAATGATCAGCTTCTGACACTGTTCATGGACAGGAAATGCCAGACTGACCAACCTCTGACACTGTCCACTGTCCAAGATGTTAGAGTGACTAACTTTTGACATGATTCAAGTGAAGAAATTCCCATAGGAAGCAACTTCTGACACGTTTCAAGGGCAGAAATTCCCCAAGTGACCAGACTCTGACACTGTCCCATAGCAGAAAGTAACTAAATGACTAACATCTGACACTGTGACCAGCTGTCCAGTGGTATTTCAATTGAGAATACTAGGCAGAAAATTCAGAATAATTTAAAGCTAAACAATTCCATACCTAATCATGTAGATAATAATATTACTGATTTTGATCAGCGCTTAGAATGTTTTACTCCCCTTTAAGAGACAGGATTGATTTTTACTAATTTCTTCTTTAAATCACCAACCTGCATACTACATCATAACATTCATGGAATCAGTCAGGATTTAGACCTCATCATAGCACAGAGACAGCACTGGTTAAAGTGGTCAGTGACCTGTTACTGGCCTCTGATCAGGGTAGTGTCTGCTTGCTGGTGGAACTTGATCGTAGTGCAGCTTTTGACACCATTGACCTTGGTGTGATTATTGACTCTGGTCGGAAGGTTGTGAGCTTGAATGCCAGCACCACCAAGCTGCCACTGTTGGGCCCCTAAGAAAGGCCCTTGACCCTTAATTGCTCAGTAAGTCATTCTGGATAAGGGCGTCTGCCAAATGCCGTAATTGTAAATGTAAATATTGTTCTTCTTGATAGGCTAGAACATGTTGTTGGTGTTAAAGGAACAGCCCTCTCCTGGCTCAGGACTGATCATTATCAGTTTGTAGCTCTAGATGGTGACTTCTCTATGCATACCGAGGTTATGTTCGGTGTTCCACAAGGTTCTGTCTTAGGCCCACTGCTTTTCTCCTATATATGCTACCCCTTGGTGCAATTATTTGTAAACATGGTATTAGCTTCCACTGCTATAACGATGACACACAGCTATATGTTTCAGCTAAATCAGATGGGAGACACCAGCTTATTAAGATTAAAGAATGTGTAAAGGATATTAGACATTGGATGGTCACTAACTTCCTCCTGCTTAACTCTGACAGACAGAAGTGCTGGTACTAGGACCACATGCAGCTAGAAGTAAGCTTTCTGATTACAGAGGATGGTCTTTCTGTTTCATCATGTTTAGCTGTATAAGACCTTGGTGTGATTAATGACTCTGGTCTTTCATTTGAAGCTCTTGTATATAATATCACTAGGGTACCCTTCCTTCATCTTAGAAATATTGCTAAGATAAGAAATATGATGTCACTACATGATGCAGAAACACTAGTTCATGCTTGTGTTACCTCTAGGTTGGATTATTGTAATGCCCAATGGTAAAAGTGCTATAGAATTGAATATAAAATTGAATTGAATTGGATTACTAGTTTCTGATTCTGTCCAAAAGCAAATAGTGCAAAAATGACCAGGTTCTGATGCTGCCCCAGGGCAGTAATTCCCAGAGTGAGCATCAGACACTGCCCAAGAGTAGCAATTATCAACACAGAGACACTTCTGACTATAAGGGATGGCCATAAAAATAGAGATCCTGTGCACAAATCCTGGTAACAAGCAGAGACCCTGTGTGACCAGCTTCTCTGAAAGAGTAATAAAGTCTGAGTGACCAACGTCAACCCCTGACCAAAGATCAGAATCAACCAAACAGAATATCGCCTACCACTGAGCAGGAACAAAACACCTGAATGATCAGTTTCTGGAAAAAAACGGCAGAGTAACCAGCTTGTGATATTTATCAGGGACAAAAGGAGGCAAGGTGATGGATGTGTGACACTGATTAGAGGCAGCAGTAACCTGGGGGTAGGGCACTGCACAGTGCTGCAGCGAAGGCCACGTCAATAAGTGTTTTTAGAAAATGAAGTCAATGAGGGCTTTTGTTCCTGGTTTTCGTTCACTCCAGCCTCTTTCTCTTTCCCTCTCGCTCATGCCACTCACTTTAAATCAATTCAGATCAAAGCAGGCTGTATCGGCACGGCAGTGTTCACTTACCACAATACCCCAGAATTTAGATGGGTTATCTAATTTATCTTCCTGTTTCTCATCCTCTCTTCTCCTCTCACTTGTTTATCTCCCACTTAGTGAGGTTCCCTCTCTCTGTTAATTTGCCTATTGTCTTTCACTGGACGTAACTCCGTATCGATCCGGTCTTTGCACTGAGTCTTTGAAGTTTTTAGTTACAAAGCCCCCGGTATAATGGCATTTCCATCATGCTGACAGCTCGCACACACTCTCGGCTAGTCTTACAACAATAACGACGGATATATTCTTCCACATATATATTCTTGCACATAATTAATGAACTTATTTTAATTTTGTTGCATCTGAAATAAGAACAGTAGATGTAACCTAACAGAGTTGTTAGGAAGAATCTACTAAGAAGAATTTGGGAATTTGGTTCTGATATTTGGGGTGGATAAATAAATAACTAAATAAATAACTAAATAAAATTTGCTAAATTCATTAATTATATTATATTTTATTAAATTATATTATATTATATTATATTATATTATACTATATTATATTATATTATATTATATTATATTATATTATATTATATTATATTATTTGTTACCATTTTCATTTATTACCCAGTTTAATATATCTTTAAAAGATTGAAAACAAATTTACACAAACTTTAAATATGAATAATAACACAATTCAAAAATGAAATTTATTTGATGAGTTATTTAATTTTTTTCTTCAACAAATAAATTATTTATTTATTTATTTATTTATTTATTTATTTATTTATTTATTTATTTATTTATCAATGTGATCATTTAATTTTTATGATTTAATTTTCTTGTATATTAAACTTATTATATTTTTTTTTTAAATATAATTTTTTTCATATTATTTTTTGTTAGTTTAAGCTAACATTCAGGTGCTCATGCAGACTGAAATTAAAAAAAGCTCTGATTTTTCTGCTTAATAAATAAATAAGTAAAACGAGTAATAACCTGCCCTGACTTCCTCATTCATACCATGAAGTTCAATTTCAGGCTAAATTTAATTGATTAATGATTAAATAAATATCCAGTACCTGAAATAAATGCAGTTTTGTTTTTTTTTTACTACAGCTCCTTTCTCTTATCAAGGCATAACAGACAAGTGTGAGGCTTTCAGAGCATCACACACTGCAAAATTGTAGCTGAGTAAAGAAGCTTAGTGGAGGCTTTAAATCCCCAAACGTTCTCCTTCTTTATTAACTCTATTCCTTTCTCATTGTTCACGCTAATTATATCTTATAAAAAGACAATTCATTTTTGAAAGTTAATGAAAATGTGAAACTCTGAGGAGACGAGTTGAGTTGGAGCACAAGGGCTGAGGTTCCTCCTACAGCCTGGGTGTGTTTCCAGAACACGATGAAGCTCTTGCTCTCAGGTCGGAACAGACGGAACTGTTCAGTCACACCGAGCTGGTTTTAGCATAATTTAGCATAATTGCCAGTGAGCCGAGTGACATGTTCATGCAATGATAGACAAACAAGATTCATTATTAAAGCAGATAAACTAATTAGTCGGATTAGAGAGGAGCCTCAGTGAAAGTTTTTACAGCCTCAAGTTCCAATAGTGAGCAGAGAGAGAGAGAGAGAGAGAGAGAGAGACTGAGAAAAGATTTCCTCATATTCTTGGACAACAGATTTTAGCCATATTGTAAAATATAAAACCATGTCTAAAGTGATATTTGAGGAAGATTCCAAAACTGCTATCAATCGACCCTTAGCTAAACT
>NC_080723.1:23455399-23495399 GCF_019097595.1 Hemibagrus wyckioides
TCCACTGTGTCTGAATTCTCCTTGTGTTTCTGGATTTGTTATTGTGTTTTGGTTTACTTGTATGTAAACATTGTAAAGCAAGCGTTTAGCTTTAGCTGGCCTGCATGAGTCTGCTTCAACACTGAATCTCAGCTCTCCTCGGCCCAGATCTCTGCCTTTTGGTGAATCTTTTTCTTTCTCCGTCTTACAAATGAGCTTTTTTCCCTTCCCATTATTTTGGACATGAAAGACCAGAGTGATGGTTGTATCGAGGTTAGCTTGAGGAATTATAAGATGGCTGCTTAAAATTGATCACACTGTTTTATTCAGCTGGAGATCAAGGACAGCCTTGAGTTAATTAGCAAATAAAAGGTAAGGAGGGTCAGAGAGGCTATTAAAGCTAATTAAAACACATACAGGATAATGAAAAGACCTCCAGATACGCACCGCGGCTCATTTCTGACTATAATACGCTCTCGGCTCTACCCATCATTGTCTTTTTACAAATACTAGGAAGAAAAATGACCAGCTGTGTCTTATCCACACTGACACCGTGTTCAGACTCTCATAAATAAATGCATTAACACAAGCGGACATGTTTAAAGCGGGTGTATGTGTCTGATATTTACAGATCGGTATGTAAAATAAATGAAGTGTCCATCGGGATTCAGATAAATAACAAATAATTGAGAGTCATTTATGGAAAGATTGTGTAAGTATATAGCAGTTATGTAAGAAAAACAAGGAAACACGTGAAAAGAAAGCAATAATAAAAGCAGAAAAATGAATAAATTGTGTATAAACTGAGGAGATGAAAATATAAGGAGTGTGTGTTCTGTGAATAATGTGAGTAATGGTGCTTTCACACACACAGTGATTTGTGTAAATCAGTGTAAAGTTTTATGTTGTGTTGATTGAAAACATCTGTTATCGCTAGCATGTTACTTTTTTGTGCTCTAAAAATATTACAGTAATAAAGCGCCCGAGTGCTGGGAGGAAGGGTGGTGTGGTTTTAACTGGGGGGACGTGTGTACATTAAACTGGGTTTACTGTGTGAGAGATATAAGCCTGACATTTCTCCAGCTCTCACTGGGGACTTAGCATCAAGGCAGCAAGAGAGAGAGAGAGACGAGCGTGTTGCACATTGCTAACCGTGTGTACGCTTTCTTCCTCCAGAGATTCTCACCTCCAACACACGTGACTGATGTCAGGGACGCTGCAGTCACAACCTCGCCAGAATTTCTGCTCTTTTAGTCCTGTTGTTATAGCGCATGCTGGACTGCTGCATTTCACTGCTTTAACTCATAAACCTTTCTCTTCAAAATGCTGGATTCATGCCTGTGATTTTTATTTATTTCTTTGTTTGGCTGGTTTTTTTAATTATTATCTTTCTTACTTTCTTTCTTTCCTTGTTTATTTTTTAATTATTTTTTATATTTCCTTCTTTTTTCTTTCTTAATAAATAAATAAATACAAAAAAATAAATAAATAAATAAATATTCTTCTTCTTCTACTTGTTGTTGTCCTTCTTCTTCTTCTTCTTCTTCTTCTTCTTCTTCTTCTTCTTCTTTCTTCTACTTTTTCTTCTTCTTCTTTGGTCCCTTGCTGGAAACAGGATGTGGTTTTCTCAGAGCGGTTAAGCTTTTACTGAATTCTCTAGCAGATCAGTCAGACAGCAGTGACCTTCACTCTGCTCAGGTGGCACTATGGATAAAGACCAAGGTCTCCATCAAGACCAAAATCCACCTTTCCCCAACTCTGATCCTGATGTGCTTTTGTTCAGATCCAAACCGTGGACTTTGCTTAAACTAAACAAACTCAAGGTCTCTCAACTCTGATCAAAAAATGTTAAATAAATTGTGTGTAAAAATGTTAAAAACATAACATGAAAATGAGGAATCAATAAATGAATCAATAAAATAAAAGTGTAAAAATCATCTAAACATCAGCATCGTTGTAGCAGAAACACTCAAACTTCATACAACAAATAAACAACTCAAAATCTTCAGAATCATATGGAGAACTGACTCCTAAACTCAACATCGAGGTTCCTACAGAAAGAGCTCCGTCTGATCTCTGACATGGAAATGAAATCAAATGTAAACTGCTCTCTAGAAAGTTCTGATTTCTCTAGACGATCATGGAGAGCTCTTTTCTTCTCTTCTTTATCCATCTTTATGAGAAGAGGCTCTTCCACTGGGAAAACTGCAGAAGGATAAGAGTCCAGCATCTCCAGCTGATTGGAAGATGATCAGATCTGAAGACAGAAATATAGAGAAGTTTTTAAACATCACCTGCTACAACAGCAGCTAAGCTGAAGGCTTGAAGTGGTAATTACTTCCAGGTGTAAGTCTGAAGACTTCATCAACAACAATAAGACAATTCATGAAGAAAGGAAACACAGAGTGAAAGGATTATGTAAATATGTGTTTAGAGTATCATGCCTCAGGTGAAGGACGTTCTGTTCTCTTCCACTGGAGTTACTGAGCTCCTGTATTCTCACTGCGAGAGAGAGAGAGAGCAGGAATGATGACAGGAACCTGCACAAGAACCTGCCTGAGGAAACTACAAGAGGAACAGGTCTTAATAATGGTGTGTCACTGACCGCTGGTGAGGTCACTGATGAGATGGTGTGAGCTCTCTCTCAGAGCCTGTCTCACTCTTTATAATGTCTTTCAGAGCCTGTCTCACTCTCTGTGATCTCTCTTTCTCTTTCTCTCCCTCTCTCTCTCCCTAAGCCTGTCTCACTCTCTGTGATCTCTTTCTCATAGCCTGTCTCACTCTTTGCAATCTCTCTCTCTTCTCTCTCTCTCTCTCTTACTCTCTATGACCTTTATTTCAGAGCCTGTGTCACTCTTTGCAATCTCTCTCTAAGAACCTGTCTCACTCTCTGTGAGCGCTAGGACCAATCTCTGTGATTTCTATCTGAGAACCTGTCTCACTCTCTGTGATGTCTCGCTGGGCCTGTCTCACTCTCTATGAGCTCTCTCTCTCTCTCTCTCTCTCTCTCTCTCTCTCCCTAAGCCTGTCTCACTCTCTGTGATCTCTCTTTCTCTTTCTCAGAGCTAGGACCAATCTCTGTGATTTCTATCTGAGAACCTGTCTCACTCTCTGTGATGTCTCGCTGGACCTGTCTCACTCTCTATGAGCTCTCTCTCTCTCTCTCTCTCTCCCTCTCTCTCTCCCTAAGCCTGTCTCACTCTCTGTGATCTCTTTCTCATAGCCTGTCTCACTCTTTGCAATCTCTCTCTCTCTTCTCTCTCTCTCTCTCTCTCTCTCTCTTTCTCTCTATGACCTTTATTTCAGAGCCTGTGTCACTCTTTGCAATCTCTCTCTAAGAACCTGTCTCACTCTCTGTGATGTCTCGCTGGACCTGTCTAACTCTCTATGAGCTCTCTCTCTCTCTCTCTCTCTCTCCCTCTCTCTCTCCCTAAGCCTGTCTCACTCTCTGTGATCTCTCTTTCTCTTTCTCAGAGCTAGGACCAATCTCTGTGATTTCTATCTGAGAACCTGTCTCACTCTCTGTGATGTCTCGCTGGAGCTCTCTCTCTCTCTCTCTCCCTCTCTCTCTCCCTAAGCCTGTCTCACTCTCTGTGATCTCTTTCTCATAGCCTGTCTCACTCTTTGCAATCTCTCTCTCTCTTCTCTCTCTCTCTCTCTCTCTCTCTCTAAGAACCTGTCTCACTCTCTGTGAGCGCTCTCTCTCTCTGTCTGAGAGTCTGTCTCACTCTCTGTGATTTCTCTCAGAACATCTCTGATTGTTTAACCCATCTCTTTCTTTCTTTCTTTCTTTCTTTCTTTCTTTCTTTCTTTCTTTCTTTCTTTCTTTCTTTCTTTCTTTCTTTCTTTCTTTCTCTTTCCTTCTTTCTTTCTCTCTATAAAATTCTGGATGAATATGATTATGACCCAAAATTCTCTACATCATATATTTATTTATTTAATATATTTATTATTTAATCATCTAGAACCAGTGTACTTAGAGTTTCAGTTGTAACAGGTGACTGGTGTGAATTGTAAAGATGAGAGCGTGAGGGACTCTTTCAGTTTCTGATGAAAGACATGTCTCTTCTACAGGAGTGTTATTCCTCACAGGGACGAAAATATCAGCACAATGTCAACATTTTAATGGTGATGTCATCTTGTCATTGTGGGGACAGCGTAAAATAGAAGAAACACACACTCATTTTCTTAGACAATGATTCTGTGTGTGTGTGTGTGTGTGTGTGTGTGTGTGCATGTGGGTGTGTGTGAGGACATATGGGACATTACAGTCATCAGATGCTTTTCAGAAGTGAGTTCTCTCTCTGTGGAATACATGTGAGACTCATTTCCTCGCTTCTAGCTTCCTCAGAGGAACATAAAGTTCCATTTCCCTTCAGCAACCTGAGCAGAGCTTTTATAGCTCCATCGCCACATTAGCACTATCTCCAAAGTGCTGGTTTCCAGGAGGTCATGAGGGTTCCACACTTTATGGTGGGTTCACCAGCAGGGTGTGATTCCGGAGCGCACTCTGTGTGCTCAGCTGTGGAGAAGAACCCCCCCCCAAAAAAAAAAAACAAAAACAAAATAAAATTATTATTATTAGATTAACTCCATCAATAAATCACTTTATTATCTACTTTAAAAAGACGTTCCTGCGATGGGAAGCACTATTTCTGCTAGTGTGGGGAAATGAGTGTGTTTGGGTTTAAGGGGATTGTGGGTAATTGATTCTTGCCTTATTGTGAAGGACCCAGGGGAATTGTGGGTAAATGAGCTAGATTTTGGCTAAGGGAACTCATGGTAATTAACTCAGGGGAATTGCGGGAAGAAGACCAGGCTTGTTCTTATATTTTGTTGCCCGGGGGGATTTGGGCTAAAAGACCACGTGTGGGAGTGTGGAGAATGAAGTTAACAGAGATCTAAAAATCCAAACCATTTGATCAACAGAATTTCTGACCCAGTATCAGTATATATATATACACTATACAGAGTCCTGACCTCAACCCCATAGAACACCTTTGGGATGAATTAGAGTGGAGACTGCGAGCCAGGCCAAAACTGGGACGTCTGCCTTTCCATGAACATGAATGTAATATGGAGTTGTTCCGCCCTTTACAGCTAGAACATCTTCAACTCTTCTGGGAAGGCTTTCCACGAGGTTTAGGAGTGTGTTCATGGGAATTTTTGACCGTTCCTCTAGAAGCGCATTTGTGAGGTCAGGCACTGATGTTGGACGAGAAGGTCTGGCTCTCAGTCTCTGCTCTAATTCATCCCAAAGGTGTTCTATGGGGTTGAGGTCAGAACTGTGCAGGCCAGTCAAGTTCCTCCACACCAAACTCACTCATCCATGTCTTTATGGACCTTGCTTTGGTCACTGGTGTGCAGTCATGTTGGAACAGGAAGGGGCCATCCCCAAACTGTTCCCACAAAGAGCTTTACATTGTCCAAAATGTCTTGGTATGAAGCTGAAGCATTAAGAGTTCCTTTTAGTGGAACTAAGGGGCCGAGTCCAACCCCTGAAACACAACACCTGAATTCAATGATTTTTTTGGAGCAGTGTGGCAATGTAATAATAATATATATACTGTATATATGGTATAGAAATGATCAATGACTTATTTAAGTAGCCTTTATTTATCACATATACATTACTGCACAGTGAAATTTTTTCTTTGCATATCCCATCTTTGGAGGTTGGGGTCAGAGTACAGGGTCAGCCATGATGCAGCACCCCTGGAGCAGGGGGGTTGGGGCCTTGCTCAAGGGCCCAATGGTGGCAGCTTGGCGGTGCTGGGGCATGAACCCTTATCTTCTGATCTTCACCCAGAGCCTGAGCCTTAACCACTTGAGCTACCACCCCCTCTATAGTAACAGCACATGCACACTGAAAATGACTTTTCTGACATGTTCAGGACCCTGGAGTTTACGCTTTGCATAGTTTTGGTAACACTACAAGCTGAAAAAATAGAGTGAGGGAACTGTTTAGCATCTTATAGATGTTCCAAACATTACCTGCAACTGGAAATGTATTAAAATGTATAGTATGATGTGTCACTTAATTGTAAGCAAAGTTCTGTGATATGAGGGGAATACATCATCTTGGGATATGCTGTTATTGGAAAATAATCATTTTGGGTTGATTATAATTAGCTTCTAGTATTCTAGAAGTATACTGTAACAGCATGACATACACTGTTTTATTGAGTAACTAGACAGAGTGAAATAATGTACTGGAGTTGAATAGGTGGAATCATGTCCACAGTCTGAGGCAGGCAGCTGGTCATTTACAACTTTAACCAGCGCTTATTCTGTGCTCTGAGGCTTCTGGAAGCCAGAATGCAACACATGCAAATTATTTTCACAAACAATTTTTACAAAGAAATAACTGAGATGTTGGGTCACAACTTTGTTCATTTATTGGACTTTATGTGGAGAGATCATCCAAACAACGTGGCTTCTTATTAACAGTAATGACAACGGCTAGCTTAAATAAATAAATATAAAAAATAAAATATAATAAAATACAGTAAAATAAAATAAATAAATAATAATAATAATAATAATAACCAAATATATATATACATATATATATATATATATATATATATATATATATATATATATATATATATATATATATTAGGTTTATTTATTTTCTCATCATTCATATGTATCTGGTTTTTTTTAAATATAAATTTTTTAAATGTTTTTATCACATCTCTAGTGACAGTGTGAGTCGAACTTGCTCACCGCCAGTGTGTTTATTCAATCTGATGATAAGATAAAAAAAATTGCTCACCTCCAGATAAAACAGGAAGAGATGGGAGGGCAGATTCATGACTCTGCCCCCTGCGCTTGGGCCCCTGTAATAAAAAAGAAATATTTGTATTTTCCATTTTTTATTAAAAGTTATGGATTCAGAACAAAACAGTGCAAAGCAAAACATGGCATTTCCCTGAACAATCATTGTTGTTATTATTATTATTATTATTATTACATTTTTAATCTTTATTGTATGATGTAATTAGTCACAGTGATGAGTTTAATGGAGCATTACAGCTGTTTATTATGAATTTTTTTTATCTGGTTTACTGAATAAAATAACACATCTAATTACCAGGTTTGCTTGAGTTTAGATTTTTTATTCAGGTTTAAAAGACTTATTTAAGACACTTTATATTAAAAGGGTGAGATTTAATAAAGTAGGCGATGACTCTGTTTGTTTACCTTGTGGAACGTAGGTCTTTATATACAGCTACTGCCATCCTCTCAGATCTGAGGTCAAAGGTCAGCTGGGGTCAATTAGGGGGTCATGTGTGGGGGGACGCCCTTTAGTGCAGTAAGGCACATGACCAGAGGTGGGAAGAAAAAAAAAAAAATTGTGGCAAAGTAATAGCATCACAACTTCCACCTCAAATAAATAAATAAATAAATAAATAAATAAATAAATAAATAAATAAATAAATAAATAAATAAATAAAATGCCTGACATGTGTAGCTACTTAAGAACTTATGTTAGCAGATAAAAAAAATGAAGCTAATTACACAATTTTTATATTGAATTAATTAAATATACACAAAGTGCAACACACTTATAAGTAATGTACATAATTTTAATAGATAATGACGAAATTGGCTAAGGTATAAGAGAGAGAGAATTTCATATATACTGTACTTCAAAATAATAAAATATATTACAATATTATCACAATTGCATATAAATATTTTTAGTTAATGAATACACAGTTATTAGATCACATTATATGTATATATATTTTTCACTGAGATATTTATAAATAATTTCATTATGATGATTGAATTTATTTTCACATCAATAAATAAAATAATTTCACACCTAATTTATGATATTTTTATCGTATGGATGTTATCATCACTTATTTATAACTGAAGGTGATTCCATAACAAAACGCTCTCTCAGACACCATTATTATTTTCCTTCAAAAATTTTTTATTTTATTTTATCATCAACCAAGAAATAGATTAAAGGGCTTACACAAGCTTCAGGTTATACAACTAAACAGAAATTGATCAGGAAAAAAAAAAGAAAAAGACAAAAATAAAATAAAAAAAATTTTAGCCAACACTGGATTTAAGATTTCATTTCAGTCACTTTAAACTTTAAGGTACAAGGGACACACAAACAACATTCACATCATACAGTGATGTTTAATTTTTGTAATAAAAAAGAATCCTACCTGAACCTACTACTGGAGCTCAGATTTAAGATTAAATTGTAATTTAGGAATTAATTAAGATCATTTAGTTTATTAACATGCTTGCAAAAGTATTCCATGTGTATCAATGCCAATGGTGATTTTATTAACTGGTATCTTATGCACTGATCATAAAACTTACAAAAGCAAAGTAGAAATCCACCCTGAATTATTTGAATTTTAAACTTTATTATTGACCCTAGGACCATCTCTACCAAAAGGGAATGATGCAGCGGAGCTTTAGTACTTTCATTTGTCCAGTCGTCCCACCTGCTTATCTGTACTCTCTCAAACAGATCAGCTTTCAAAGCATCATCACTGATGCTAACCAGTGCCATTGTATCACTTCATAGGTCGCTAACTAGCCAGGCTATGTCTCTGATGTAACTCAGCACTAAGATACAGCTGCATCCTTTAGCTGGGATTTCAGGGATTAGTAATCATTCAACTACAAGAGCATCAGAGAGATCAGACTGATGCTAAGGAGACTTTCAGATCTGGTTCCCCCCAAAGAGGTTGAGTCAGAGTCTGGGCTCTGTGCAGGACACTCCAGTTCTTCCACTTTCTCCAACCTTCACCTCCACACCATGTCTCTCCATAGAGTTTAGTGGCTTTGTACACAGGGGCAGTGTCATGCTAGAGCAGTGTGTGAGCCAATCAGAATCCAGAATTCAACAGATCTGCAGTATTAAGTAGCACTAACCAGAAACTAAGACAAAACGCTTTCCCTCATGGCAGCAAGAGAAGTTACTGCTCCACTTCAATTAGGGAATAGTTCCATTCAACACAAGTGAGAGAAGGGTTTGGAAATTCCACTAATTCCAGCACACAGATGGACAAAAATTGCTTAAGGCCCAAATACACCTTGGCAGTAAAATTTTGGACCACTGTGGAAGGCCTACAAATTTGCAGAATGCATATTAAGTAAGCAGTCGTCACAGTCTCTACCACTTCTGGGTTAACACTGACTCACTGTTTACATAGTAAGTCAACAAATAAATTCATTTCAGTTTCAAGATGTCATTTTTATTTAACTCGAGGCTAAACCTAGGCTCCCAGAGGCAATCAAAGTCTGTAATATTTAAGAACTGCCAAGATCAGTCTGCAGGGAAGACAATGATCAGAAAGACATACCCATGGCTGAGGGCCTACTGAGCTCTGTTTAAATTAACACTGATTTATTTCCCAAACGCTTTCATCCAAAGCAACACAACAAAGGTTAGTGGCCTCACATATGGTAACAGCATTAGCTTTGTTTGGATTTAGACTCTTTCAGAGGAATAAACCAGAACCCTAGATGCTGCACCATTTAAAATTTTCCAAGATCTCACATAACATCTTATCAAGTTGATGAAGGGCATTAAGCCAGTGCTTCAGAGATCAGTGAATCATGCCAAACAAATGTGTTGCAAAAGCAGTAATGGAGCTCTCCGCCATGGTCCTGGGTTCTATTCTTGGGCAGGGAACCAACCCAACCATAGGGAGGTTAACCCCCTGTGATCCCAAGCCTGGATAAAATAGGAGTGTTGCATCTGGTCTAAAACCTGTGCCAAAATCATGTATATGGATCAGATGATCCTCTGTGATGACCCTGAACACGAAGCAGCCTAAGGACAACAAAAACAGCAACAAAAGCAGTAATGGATCCATTTGATCACTTTACCGTCTTCATAAAGAAGACTGAATAGTAATAAAACCACCACCATCAGAAGCTGGAAAAGGCTGATGAATCAAACTGACAAGACAGCAAGAAGATACTAACAAAAAACAAAGCAAGTGCCTTTATATAACATCTGAGCCAGATGGGATTTGGGACCAACTCTATGATCCACCCGAGCTACAGCTCCGATAAAACATCACCAGATATCAGGGGGACCTTAAGCAAAAATTAAAGATTCACCTATTATTAGGACAGTTTGAGACTGAGCAAAGCTTCATTGCAGGGGCACCTGAGGTCTCATCATTCTGCCCTTTAGTTCCAGTGAAAGGAACTCTTAATGCTTCAGCATACCAAGACATTTTGGACAATTTCATGCTCCCAGCTTTGTAGGAACAGTCTGGGGATGACCCCTTCCTGTTCCAACATGACTGCACACCAGTGCACAAAGCAAGGTCCATAAAGACATGGATGAGTGAGTTTGGTGTGGATGAACTTGACTGGCCTGCACAGAGTCCTGACCTCAACCCCACAGAACACCTTTGGGATGAATTAGAGACTGAGAGCCAGACCTTCTCGTCCAACATCAGTGCCTGACCTCACAAATGTGCTTCTAGAGGAATGGTAAAAATTCCCATAAACACACTCCTAAACCTTGTGGAAAGCCTTCCCAGAAGAGTTGAAGCTGTTATAGCTGTAAAGGGCGGGACAACTCCATATTACATTCATGCGCAGGTAAAGGCAGACGTCCCAAAACTTCTGGCAAGATAGTGTATTTACCTGGAAGAAGCTATAAATATACTGAAGTGCCAAATTTCACGGGGCTGGAATACTTCTGCAAGCAATGTGGATTCCTCAGAAGGAAACTTCTTACTTTTAAATTTGTGTTGAAATGTGTTGGATTAGGGTTGCCAACCGATCTGCATGATTTTAGAGCTTCCTCTATTAGGAAAATGTACGGACTGATATTTCCCAGTCCACCAGACCTAATCTTAACACATTTTGTAATTTGAGGTAGATGGGACTTTAAAAAATAAAATGTTTAAGTGAAGCTGTGACCTACTTCTATACCATTTGCTTTTACTAAAACGAGTACTTTTACTATTATTTTCTTATAGGTTATGCTTTATGATGCAAAATCTAAAAAAAGAAAGAAAACTATGCTAACCTCTGGTATTAGACCCTTCAAGTATCCTTATAAAGAAGAGAGCCTGGAGCTCATATTTCCCTAGTCCTAGACTTTGCATACTTCACATTACTGATCCTCTGTTTTCTTATTGCTGTGCAGTTTGGTGGAAAGAATTGTTACAGATGAGCTCATGTTCACGTTTCCTGTCATTGCGCATAAATTTACAGACGGTTGGCAACTCTGCGTCCGACCGCTTAGAGGTTTAACGAAACTATTAGACAGAGCAATGTGACCTTTCTTCAACCGTGATCAAATGAGTATGTACAATGTCTAAATGCTCCCATAAGCCCTTTAATGCTAAGGAACATTGCATTACAAAAAAAGAAAGAAAAAAAAAAAGAAGTTACACGATTTGTGTTTCAATTTTTTTGTTCGTTTGTTTTTTTTAAGCAGAATTTACAAGGGACACACTGAGGTTGATCACTCATCAAAAAGTGTATATAGAAATGTACCTGACTAAATCTAAATATCTAACACCTGAAGTTTACACCACCTTCTACCGACTAGCACCCCCCCACCCCCTAACCGTTCAATACTGGCATAGAAGGATTCTGATTGGTCGGAGTATCTTACACATAATTAGTGATCACAGGTTTAATGATCTTGCATCCATGCAACAACCAGTATCTAGCAGTGTCAGACTGAATGTCCCCATGAGATCATGTTCCCGTCTTCCCCCTTCCTCTCTGGGATGCTTTGTTTTTTCGTAGTTTTGGTTGATTTTATTCTGAAAAAAAAATGAAAAGGAATGAGGGGAAGTCCATATAAAATCCATTACTTGGAAATGCATGGGCGGGGCGTGGCTGACTTTAGAGTTCAGTATCGTGTATAAGGCTGGTCTCTGTACACTCCTTTGTTTGTCCTTGCTGATGGAGCCTTGTTGCGGCCGTTTGTCCACTTTTCCTGGCCTGAGAGAGGAAAAAAAACAGAAAACACAGAACTTCAAGCAGACATGAAATAAATAAATGTTGTTGCTGGAGGGCAGTGTCATGGATTTATTAATAATGTGGAGGAAAATAGTTTATAATCCTGCTGCTGTAGGAAAATAATTAGCTAAATTTGTTCAATCTGTTAAAGTTCATGCAAATATTCATTTGTATTGAACAACAGGATCTAATTTGGTGAGTTAATTTCTCTATCGTTCGACTTGACTGGATGCATATTGGAAAATCCTTCACTCTGTATAGTAAGTGTCATGCTACACGCTAATGTACGCTGATATTTAAACCTCGGTATGATGTTTCACATATAATAAGAGTCATGATTTGATTCTAATAGCCATAATTTTTCTGTTCTCTTAAACAACGAACTATTTTCCTGGGATATTAAACAGTTCAGAATCTATGACAAAAGATCTCAGACGTCTAACTTATCCTAGATCTGGTGCAGCTTGATGATGTTTGTTGCTACATCTTTCACTCACACTCCTAATTGGAGGCCAAGATAAAATCACAAGCAGACCGGGTCATCCGATGTGTTAGCCTCGTAGCGCCGAGCTCTTTTCCTCACGTCTGTGTCAGTGAATGAGAGTTTTGTCGGTGCTTGTCTTGGTTCTGCTCAGAGCACAGAGGTGTCCTCTCCCTGAGCAGCTATTCAGAGCCGAAACCCATTAGCGATAGTCTTTAATAAGAGAGCTGTCAATCTGCTGGTGGGGCTGAGCACTTTGAAAAAGAGAAACCTTCGACCTTGTGTTTACAGAGAACAAGAACGTGTGCTAGCCTGGTTAATCTACGGGTCTCCTTTGAACTGTCAAGCTGTCGGCTCTTTGGGACGCCCAAAGGAAATGTCATCAGGGTTGTGTGTGTGTGTGTGTGTGAGGGAGTGAAAAGTACATGGTTATTTCCTAAGCATTTTAAAAGCTCCATCTGTTCCAATTTCTCCTGTATTTAAACTAGACGTCTGTACACACCCCTGTTATCATCGTATCTCAGTGTGTAGAATAAAGTGCATTCTGTACAGGGGTTTAAATGACAATAGAAATGACTGTAGACATGATAGAAATGATATGATCCTGGAAGGTGTTTCCTATACTACACACTGGATTATAAATGTACACAATGTCTCTTTAACCCTGAACACCATCCTGGATGTCAGTGAAGTCCATATCAAAGAAAATCATACCATATGAGTCATAGGATTCCCCACTTAGACCATGTCCATATTCATAATAGTCCTCTGAGCTGGAGAGAGAGAGAGAGAGAGAGAGAGAGAGAGAGAGAGAGAGAGAGAGCATTGTTATTATTATTATTATTATTATTATTATTATTATTATTATTATTATTATTATTATTGTTATTATTATTATTATTATAGACTGTATGTTCTGTTGAAAGGCAACTTTTGCATGTTTGCAAAATAAAACACTAATATCTCATATTTAGGTCACACAATCCCTCACCATCAGATCCATTAGACACAAACATCATGTTTCTCCCACATTTTAAGACAAATGGATAAAAAACCAAATGTATTTATTGATTATCCCTGTTCATTAACTTTACACAACTCAAACACCACACACTCTTCACTCAAACACCACACACTCTTCACTCAAACACCACACACTCTTCACTCAAACACCACACACTCTTAACTCAAACACTTCACACTCTTAACTCAAACAACACACACTCTTCACTCAAACACCACACATTCTTAACTCAAACACCTCACACTCTTCACTCAAACACCACACACTCTTAACTCATACACCTCACACTCTTAACTCAAACACTTCACACTCTTAACTCAAACACCTCACACTCTTAACTCAAACACCACACACTCTTAACTCAAACACCACACACTCTTAACTCAAACACCACACACTCTTAACTCAAACACCACACACTCTTAACTCAAACACCTCACACTCCACTCAAACACCACACACTCCACTCAAACACCACACACTCTTAACTCAAACACCTCACACTCTTAACTCAAACACCACACACTCTTAACTCAAACACCACACACTCTTAACTCAAACACCACACACTCTTAACTCAAACACCTCACACTCTTAACTCATCATACTCTTCACTCAAACACCACACACTCTTCACTCAAACACCTCACACTCTTAACTCATCATACTCTTCACTCAAACACCACACACTCTTCACTCAAACACCTCACACTCTTAACTCATCATACTCTTAACTCAAACACTTCACACTCTTAACTCAAACACCTCACACTCTTAACTCAAACACCACACACTCTTAACTCAAACTCCTCACACTCTTAACTCAAACATCACACACTCTTAACTCAAACACTTCACACTCTTAACTCATCATACTCTTCACTCAAACACCACACACTCTTCACTCAAACACCACACACTCTTAACTCAAACACCTCACACTCTTAACTCAAACACCACACACTCTTAACTCAAACTCCTCACACTCTTAACTCAAACACCACACACTCTTAACTCAAACACCTCACACTCTTAACTCATCATACTCTTCACTCAAACACCACACACTCTTCACTCAAACACCTCACACTCTTAACTCATCATACTCTTCACTCAAACACCACACACTCTTCACTCAAACACCTCACACTCTTAACTCATCATACTCTTCACTCAAACACCACACACTCTTCACTCAAACACCACACACTCTTAACTCAAACACCACACACTCTTCACTCAAACACTTCACACTCTTAACTCAAACACCTCACACTCTTAACTCAAACACATCATACTCTTCACTCACACACCACACACTCTTAACTCAAACACCTCACACTCTTCACTCAAACACCACACTGACACTCCTTCTACAAACCCAACCTTCAGTTCAACACCGGAGTCTGCATCCAGTTACACTTCCCAGAGGTTAATTACACCTATATACACACACAGTATAAATAGACTCTCAGTTCTCTTACTCATTTTAATGTTGCTGTCTCTTTGTCCTTTTGCACTTGATCTAGTCACAATTTCCTTTCCACTGCCCATGTATATGTTGATGTCTCTTCCTGAGATGTTCTGACCACTCCTCAGTTTCAGTGGTTGAAACAGCTGTGCTGAGACCAGACTGTCTCCTCCAGCAGGGCTAAATAAGCTGTGCTGTATTTATACACAAATGTGAGCTAAAGGAGAATCCATCTCTCACATTCTCACCTCACCTCTCTCACCTCTTCTCTCTCGACATTTCTTTCTGTCTCACCTCTCAGTCTCTCTCTTTCACCAACCTCTCACTTCTTCTCTCTCACACCTTCAGGCTCTTTCTATCTTAGCACAAAGCTGCTGCATCTCCATCCTGACCAACAGCAGTGCTGATATTTCACTCCTCTTATACAACAGCGAGTCTGTGAAGGACAGGTCATGACCATGATGTAAAAATGTCACATCTGCATCCACAAAGAAATGTAACATAAAAATGCCACGTGTGACCAGAAAGCATCACACCTATGCTTCAAAACATAGCGTTGAGTCTATGACCACAAAGCACATAACACGTCATACCTATAACACTAACACGTCATACCTGTAACACTAACACGTCATACCTGTAACACTAACACGTCATACCTGTAACACTAACGTCATACCTGTAACACTAACGTCATACCTGTAACACTAACGTCATACCTGTAACACTAACGTCATACCTGTAACACTAACGTCATACCTGTAACACTAACACGTCATACCTGTAACACTAACGTCATACCTGTAACACTAACACGTCATACCTGTAACACTAACGTCATACCTGTAACACTAACGTCATACCTGTAACACTAACACGTCATACCTGTAACACTAACGTCATACCTGTAACACTAACGTCATACCTGTAACACTAACACGTCATACCTGTAACACTAACACGTCATACCTGTAACACTAACGTCATACCTGTAACACTAACGTCATACCTGTAACACTAACACGTCATACCTGTAACACTAACGTCATACCTGTAACACTAACACGTCATACCTGTAACACTAACACGTCATACCTGTAACACTAATGTCATACCTGTAACACTAACACGTCATACCTGTAACACTAACGTCATACCTGTAACACTAACACGTCATACCTGTAACACTAACACGTCATACCTGTAACACTAACGTCATACCTGTAACACTAACACATCATACCTGTAACACTAACGTCATACCTGTAACACTAACACGTCATACCTGTAACACTAACGTCATACCTGTAACACTAACGTCATACCTGTAACACTAACACGTCATACCTGTAACACTAACGTCATACATGTAACACTAACACGTCATACCTGTAACACTAACACGTCATACCTGTAACACTAACGTCATACCTGTAACACTAACATCATACCTGTAACACTAACACGTCATACCTGTAACACTAACGTCATACCTGTAACACTAACACGTCATACCTGTAACACTAACACGTCATACCTGTAACACTAACGTCATACCTGTAACACTAACGTCATACCTGTAACACTAACGTCATACCTGTAACACTAACACGTCATACCTGTAACACTAACGTCATACCTGTAACACTAACGTCATACCTGTAACACTAACACATCATACCTGTAACACTAACGTCATACCTGTAACACTAACGTCATACCTGTAACACTAACACGTCATACCTGTAACACTAACGTCATACCTGTAACACTAACACATCATACCTGTAACACTAACGTCATACCTGTAACACTAACGTCATACCTGTAACACTAACACATCATACCTGTAACACTAACACGTCATACCTGTAACACTAACGTCATACCTGTAACACTAACGTCATACCTGTAACACTAACGTCATACCTGTAACACTAACACGTCATACCTGTAACACTAACGTCATACCTGTAACACTAACGTCATACCTGTAACACTAACACATCATACCTGTAACACTAACGTCATACCTGTAACACTAACGTCATACCTGTAACACTAACGTCATACCTGTAACACTAACGTCATACCTGTAACACTAACACATCATACCTGTAACACTAACGTCATACCTGTAACACTAACGTCATACCTGTAACACTAACGTCATACCTGTAACACTAACACGTCATACCTGTAACACTAACGTCATACCTGTAACACTAACACGTCATACCTGTAACACTAACGTCATACCTGTAACACTAACACGTCATACCTGTAACACTAACACGTCATACCTGTAACACTAATGTCATACCTGTAACACTAACACGTCATACCTGTAACACTAACGTCATACCTGTAACACTAACACGTCATACCTGTAACACTAACACGTCATACCTGTAACACTAACGTCATACCTGTAACACTAACACATCATACCTGTAACACTAACGTCATACCTGTAACACTAACACGTCATACCTGTAACACTAACGTCATACCTGTAACACTAACGTCATACCTGTAACACTAACACGTCATACCTGTAACACTAACGTCATACATGTAACACTAACACGTCATACCTGTAACACTAACACGTCATACCTGTAACACTAACGTCATACCTGTAACACTAACATCATACCTGTAACACTAACACGTCATACCTGTAACACTAACGTCATACCTGTAACACTAACACGTCATACCTGTAACACTAACACGTCATACCTGTAACACTAACGTCATACCTGTAACACTAACGTCATACCTGTAACACTAACGTCATACCTGTAACACTAACACGTCATACCTGTAACACTAACGTCATACCTGTAACACTAACGTCATACCTGTAACACTAACACATCATACCTGTAACACTAACGTCATACCTGTAACACTAACGTCATACCTGTAACACTAACACGTCATACCTGTAACACTAACGTCATACCTGTAACACTAACGTCATACCTGTAACACTAACGTCATACCTGTAACACTAACACGTCATACCTGTAACACTAACACGTCATACCTGTAACACTAACGTCATACCTGTAACACTAACACGTCATACCTGTAACACTAACACGTCATACCTGTAACACTAACATGTCATACTTGTAACACCATCATACCTGTAACACAATCATACATGTAACACTAACATACCTGTAACACCAACATATCTGTAACACCAACATACCTGTAACACTGACATGTCATACCTGTAACACGATCATACCTGTAACACCGCAATACCTGTAACACTGACATGTCATACCTGTAACACCATCATACCTGTAACACTGACATGTCATACCTGTAACACCATCATAACTGTAACACTGACATGTCATCCCTGTAACACCATCATACCTGTAACACTGACATGTCATACCTGTAACACTGACATGTCATCCCTGTAACACCACCATACCTGTAACACTGACATGTCATCCCTGTAACACCACCATACCTGTAACACTGACATGTCATCCCTGTAACACCATCATACCTGTAACACTGACATGTCATACCTGTAACACCACCATACCTGTAACACTGACATATCATCCCTGTAACACCATCATACCTGTAACACCATCATACCTGTAACACTGACATGTCATACCTGTAACACCACCATACCTGTAACACTGACATGTCATCCCTGTAACACCACCATACCTGTAACACTGACATGTCATACCTGTAACACCATCATACCTGTAACACCATCATACCTGTAACACCATCATATCTGTAACACTAACACATCATACCTGTAACACCATCATACCTGTAACACCATCATACCTGTAACACTAACACCATCATACCTGTAACACCATCATATCTGTAACACTAACACATCATACCTGTAACACCATCATACCTGTAACACCATCATACCTGTAACACTAACACCATCATACCTGTAACACCATCATATCTGTAACACTAACACATCATACCTGTAACACCATCATACCTGTAACACCATCATATCTGTAACACTAACACCATCATACCTGTAACACCAACATACATCATACCTGTGACACCAAGCCTTCAATATAGGTAACACCAGCAGATCCTCTCTGTAACACCATGTCATACCTGTAATACTAATCAGCCCTATTAGAACACCAGTGTGTTACACCTATAATACACTTATTTGACATCTGTAATGTAAATGAATAAGACCCTACAATGTGAATTCCCCACATCTGTAATGTAAATGGGTTTTTCCCAAAACAGAAACATGTGACAGCAGCACCTCGCTCTTCTCATCCTATAAAAACTCCAGCGCTGTTCCTCTGACATTCTCTATCTCCTGCTGCAGCGTAAAAGGTGAAGGTGAGGAATGTGGGAGAAAATAAGAAAAAAACACAATGACACACTTCCACACACTCTGTAGATCCTGTGTTCCGGTACGAGTGCCGTGTGACACTGTGTGAAGAAAATCCCACTGAATTCTGTAAATTCTGGACTGATGCACATGCTGAGTGTTTGTCTTCTACGTGATGCTGATGCTGATGTTGTGCACATTCACACACCTTAAATTAAATGTAGGAAATGAGACTGGAGATAAGTCTCACACACACACACACACATACACACACATACACACACACACACAGTGTCAGAATGTCTTTTACTGTCTCCTATAGAATCTGTGCTAGAAATGCTGTGGGAGTTGGATCACTACACACACACACACACACACACAGACACACACACACACAAATAACAAGCGCACACACTCACACAGGAGGAGCTGCACAAACAGAACACACTGCATTTCTCTGCTGTGTATATCGATCACACCAACACCGAGCGATACAACATTGTTGTATGTTGTATGAGTTGAGTCTACACTCAACTCTACACACTCAACTCTACACACTTCTAAACAGAGCAATAAACCACTTACTCACACACACATACACACACACACACAGTGCAACACAAAATCCGGAGATCTGGAGACATCAGCTGTTCCTGATCAGGACAGAAAGTTGATGAGTGAGGTGTGTGTGTGTGTGTGTGTGTGTGTGTGTAAGTCAGTAGTGATGTATAAATGCACTGTACAGTCTTATAAATCATTTCTTATTACAGGAGCAGAATCTATTACTCCATGTCGCAGCTGATGCTCAGTCTAATCCCATTAAACACATCTGGTCTGATTCCTCTGGAATTTTCTAATGGATACGGCACATGACCCTTTATTGGATATATCCGATCTAGAACGACACGAGAAAGCAGCTCATACCTGATGTTTAACGATGGACTTCCTGTATTCGGATAGGTTGAATCAACTCTAATAAGATCTGTATGGATTCTTAGACTTCCACTAGTTTTATTATTCCGCTTCACTGTGAACAGATACAGAAAGATTTATCGGCTACTTATGGATTGTATAGGATTTAGATTTTCCAGGAGCTATATCATGTCTCTGTATGAGTGATGTGACTTTAATAACTTACAGGTAGACTGGTTTCAGAGTCAGAAACTGAACTTACATCAATATTAACATAGGAAAAGTTCCTGATACTCAGAGTTGGGTCGCGGACATGCCTTTAAGAATAATATGAATTTCAGTTTGTAAAGAATAATAAAAACACAAGGAGAATTCAGACAAAGTGGAAAGGTAGATCTAGTTTGAGAACAGATTGCGTAAAGATGAAACGGACTGATGAAAGAGAAAATAAATGTAACAGGACTCAGTAAAAGGTTCCTGCATTAATAAGGCTGCTGTAATGATCACATTAATCACCGCTTTAAATAAACGTGAGCCACTTTATGACACGTTTAAGGAACTGTTTTCACTATTACACTCTTACGCACTGTTATGTATGGGTTATAAAGGGTTAGGTATGGATTAGCTATATGAGTCGATCCTTGTGCAGGGAGAAAGCTGCAGAGGCAATTATTCAGAGAGCCAAGGTTCCAATAACAAAGCACTGTGGGGGTGCTTTCACACACCCGCTGCGGCTAGATTCACACTCACAAATGTGTCTGACACCAACAGGGAGAGAGACAGACAGAGAGAGAGAGAGAGAGAGAGAGAGAGAGAGAGTGTTTACACCACAATTCTACCAGGAGCTCTTCTTAATGAGACAGCCTGTTATTGGTCAGAGAGAAGACCTTAACATTTAGACCACTGGCATGGTCTGCACACACACACACACACACACACACGTCCCCCAGTGTCTTATGCGCATTAATGCGTCTGGGGAATTTAAACCATTTTCCTCAGGCCTTTATGAGCGGTTCAAAGAGCCGAGGGCTTTCTCTCAGACCCATTCCTCACACACACACACACACACACACACAGACACACACACAACAATCTTCCAGGTCTGGCAAGCAGTTGGCCCTCCAAACCGTGTTAGACACCTCTAATTTGTACCGTGACATTTTGTCAATATCCTTCACTCTCTCTCTCTCTCCTTCATTCTCCATCTCACCTTTTCTCTCCATCTCCTCCTCTGACACTCCTTCTGGTCCTCACTATCTGTCTGTCTGTCTCTCTGTCTCTCTCAGTTCTCTCTCTCTGTCTCTCTCTCTCAGTTCTCTCTCTTTGTCTCTCTGTCTCTCTCAGTTCTCTCTCTCTCTGTCTCCCCCCCCTCTGTCTCTCTCACTCTCTCTCTGTCTCTCTCACTCTCTCTCTCTCTGTCTCTCCCCCCCCTCTCTGTCACTCTCTTTCTCTCTCACTCTCTCTCTCACTCTCTCTCTGTCTCTCTCACTCTCTCTCTCTGTCTCTCCCCCCCTCTCTCTGTCACTCTCTTTCTCTCTCACTCTCTCTCTCTCTCTCTCTGTCTCTCTCACTCTCTCCTTTCCTCTTTTCATTGTCCAGACTGATAGAAATCTTTTCAGTGTCTCTGCACTGAATCACCACTCAGGAGGTGAAGAAAAGCAGAAGAGTCCTTCAGAAAAACACATTTGAGCGTCTGAAGGAGAGATAAAGTGTGTTTCTCAATCTCCAAACACATCTCCAGAATTTATCAGCTGCACTGACAGACAGGATGTTTGGAGGTTATTATGTTGGTAGTAGCTTGTGGGTCAATAAGAGTTTTGTAATACGGAAAACCCAAGCTGAGGGTGATTAATTTCCTGCAGCAGCACATCCTCCAGTGTTTTATTCCTCAGACAGAAAATCAACAACGATTACAATTTCCAACTTCCATGAAACAACTTCCCAACTTCCAGGGGTTGGGCTTGGCCCCTTATTTCCAGTGAAAGGAACTCTTAATGCTTCAGCATACCAAGACATTTTGGACAATTTCATTGGTCAGACATTGGTCAGTAGGTCCATAAAGACATGGATGAGTGAGTTTGGTGTGGAGGAACTTGACTGGCCTACACAGAGTCCTGACCTCAACCCCATAGAACACCTTTGGGATGAATTAGAGTGGAGACTGTGAGCCAGACCTTCTCGTCCACCATCAGTGCCTGACCTCACAAATGCGCTTCTAGAGGAATGGTCAAAAATTCCCATAAACACACTCCTAAACCTTGTGGAAAGCCTTCCCAGAAGAGTTGAAGCTGTTATAGCTGCAAAGGGCAGGACAACTCCATATTACATTCATGTGCATGTGAAGACAGATGTCCCAAAGGTGTTCTGTGGGGTTGAGGTCAGGACTCTGTGCAGGCCTGTCAAGTTCCTCCACACCAAACTCACTCATCCATGTCTTTATGGACCTTGCTTTGGTCACTGGTGTGCAGTCATGTTGGAACAGGAAGGGGTCATCCCCAAACTGTTCACACAAAGAGCACGAAATTGTCCAAAATGTCTTGGTATGAAGCTGAAGCATTAAGAGTTCCTTTCACTGGAACTAAGGGGCCGAGTCCAACCCCTGAAAAACAACACCTGAACTCAGTGATCTGGAGGGTGATCTGTCCCAATACTTTTGGAAATATAATGTATATGTTAGTGAAGGAACTCCTCAAGATATTAAACAAACATCACACATGTTTAAGTGGAGAATCTACTGAACACGTCACTCTGTTGCTATAGTAACAATATCGAGTGCATTCATGTAAACCTGCGCTGCTGTTACTGAGAATTAATCAACAGCTTCTGTCCAATCAGAGCCCAGAATTTAACTGCAGTCTGAAACAATATTTCAGATAAGACTTTCAACTAAATGTATTTCTTTATGTTTAACCAGAAATCCTACACTGTTTAGTTTCTAATGCTGTAGATCTCGAGATGTTTTCTTTATTTCGTCTGCATTAGTCTCTCTGAGAGTTTGTTCAAATAATCTTCATGTTGTTTTTTCTTTACACAAAATCTGACAGGAAGTAAAGATTTGGCCTTGAAAAGGATTTAAAGCTTCTTTCTGCTTCGACCTTGACTCAGTCGTGCTTTCACTTAGACTTGATCATGCCTCGGTCTCGAGACATGTAAGACTTTTCATTCAGTTCTTTAGGGTCTTCACTCTAACGCTGGTCTCTCAACACCTGCTTCACTCAGAGTGGATTTAAATCCAGAACAGAATAAACTGACAACATGAACATAAGAACATTTAGCAAACATCAAACCCCATCTGAGATCCTAACTCAACAAAACAGTCTGAATCAAACACCTCCACCTCCATCTTCACTTCTATCTCCACCTCCATCTCTACCTCCACCTTGATCTCCACCTCCACCTTCATCATCATCTGTGCTTCCACCTGCATCTCCACCTCCATCTCCACCTTCTTCATCATCTCTACTTCCACCTACATTTCCACCTCCACCTCCATTACATACTGTATATCCCTACCTCCATCTCTTCCACCACCTCCATCTCTCCCACCTCCTCCATCTCCACTTCCATCTCTCCCTCCACCTTCACCTCCACCTCTTCTATCTGTCTCTACCTCCACCTCCATCTCTACCTCCACCTCCATCTCATTCTCTAACTCCACCTCTATTCCCACCTCCATCTCTACCTCTATCTTCTATCTGTCTCTACCTCCACCTCCATCTCTACCTCCACCTCCATCTCCATTTCTACCTCCATCTTCACCTTCACCTCCACCTCCATCTCTACCTCTTTCTTCTATCTGTCTCTTCCTCTATCTCAATCTCTACCCCACCTCCATCTCTACCTCCATTTTCACCTCCACCTCTACCTCCACCTCCATCTTTACCGCCGTCTTCACTTCCACCCTTATCTCCATTTCTCCCTCCATCTCCACCTCCATCTCCATTCACCTGGACTTGAAGTTTATTAAACAGCACAACTCCAGAACAAATGTTTGCTTTTCATTAACTTTTAAACTGGTGGTGTATGATCTGTAGTCTGTTGGAGTGATAATTGCGATCCTTACATCAAAGAGAGCAGAAGAAGAGAAGACGCGCGCGAAGGTTGTTTTTGTGTCTCATCAAACGCAGGAGGTACCAAACTGAACAGATGTGAGATTTTTGCCTCCAGTCAGAACTCAATTAGCAGTGGCTAATGACCTTTTAATGCTTATAAACAACATTAATAATACATCTGTAAGAATTTCGGCAAGAGTTAGGCGTAGGAGGATGAGGGGCGATAAACAGACATGCAGCATGAACAAAGAGAATTTCAACGACGCTGTTCTTTCTACTCGTCTCTTTTGTCGTCCATGACAAGGTCCAAATGTAGAAAAATCCACTTTTCCGAAATATCAGTAACCCTTTTTACACCATAAATGCTGTTAAATCCTGGCTTCTGATTGGTCAAAAGGTGTTGAACAGCTCTAATATGCTATGGTTTCTATAGCAACAGCTAATCCATAAAGACTTGATTTGATCATTTGAACATTCTGAAGGTGAAACAGCTGCAGACTGAAACTGAACCGGATCCTTAAATAAACTTAACTATCTCCAGATTCTCTCTCTCTCTCTCTCTCTCTCTCTCTCTCTCTCTCTCTGGCTTCCCTCCTTCATCGACGAGATGATTTATACCACCTGGAACGATCTGAAACAATTCTGTTTCATTCAATTGTATTGAATTGAATTTGACTGAATTCAATTCAAATCAATTACTCGGGTGCTACAAAATCAATTGAAGCAGTGAAGCTGAAGAGCAACGGCCTGAAACATTCCTCACACAAATCAGATCAGATCCTCCTGCTATGTCGGTAAGAGCATTAAATAACAAGAGAAAGACGACAACACGAGAGAAAGACTCGCACGTTATTCTGTTAAAACCTGTGATTTGATGATCTCATGCTGCTCACAAACACCATCAATACAACAGCTGTAGGAATTACTCCAGGAATTATCACGTCATTAAAAGTAAATATGAAGATAAAGTGATTAGTGAAGAGAATTTCAGATGTGTTCCTCTCAAGTACATCCATCTCCATCACACGCTTTAACTCTGGGTCTAATCTAATGAGACTGTAGGTGTGTTTACACTGAGATCACATGAGTTACTGTCTTCATATGTGTGTGTGTGTGTGTGTGTGTGTTCATAGTGAAGTGCTGATCCAGACTGATATGAGATTCAGAGTTAATACTGAAATCCATCTCCACCTCCATCTCTCCTACTTCAACTCCTCCTTCATCTCCACCTCTCGTCTCCACCTTCATATCTACCTCCATCTTTCACCCGAGCTCCATCTCCACCTCTTCCTCTGTCTCCACCTCCATCTCTACCTCTACCTCTGTCTCCAACTCTACCTCCATCACCACCTCTACATTCACCTCCACCTCCATCTCCACCTCTACTTCCATCTCTCCCACCACTGCCATCTCTACCTTCATCTCTACCTCCATCCTTCACTCCACCTCCACCTCTTCAACTTCAACTCCTCCTCTATCTCCACCTCTACCTTCATCTCTACCTCCATCTCTCACCCAAACTCCATCTCCACCTCCACTTCAATATCTACCTCCAACTTCACCTCCATCTCCACCTCTACTTCCATCTCTTCCACCACTGCCATCTCTACCTCCATCCCTCACTCCATCTCTAGCTCATCTCTATCTCTGTCTCTCTCTCCACCTCCACCTTCATCTCTACCTCCATTTCTCCCTCCATCTCTCCCTCCACCTCCACCACTACCTCCATCTCAGTCTCCAGTGATGTATGTTTTATAGTCTGTTGGAGTGATAATTGCAATCCTTACTTCAAAGAGAGCAGAAGAAGAGAAGATGAGCGTGAAGGTTGTTTTTGTGTCTCATCAAACGCAGGACTGAACAGATGTGAGATTTTTGTTAATACTGAAATCATATGTTGGTATTCAGACCTCAGACATTAAATGAGGGCTACACACATACACACACACACACACACACCGACACACACATTGAGGGCGGAGTTCATCTAAAACAGAGGCGTGTCTCACTTATACATGATTCAGACCATAAGTGCAATTTTTCCTGCATGATATCAACTCGAGTGAGGAACAGGATTAAGTTCTGTACCAATGCCAGACAGCTACAAATAAACCGAATGAACATCCTTTGAGGCTAATTTAACATAAGACAGTGTTAAGTCATTGTTAATTTCATCCCTTTAAAGTTGTGTACACAACAAACAGTTGGAGAAGGATATAAAATAATAAATAGCGCTGGATCAAGTGATATTTTAAGTGCTGAAATGTGATTCATGTGATAATTACAGCTAGACTATTCATGAAGCAGCATGAATATTAGCAACATTTGAGATTTCTACTAGAGTTCATTCAATGCTTGTTATTTTCCCGAGACACAGTAACCACACAGTAACTCGGCTTCATTTTTCTGTCTATTTATATATAAATTCTTTGAGGAGGACAAAAAATAAAAGATGTAGACAGAAATCATGTTAGATTCTGTACTGAGGCTGAAATTATCCCGGCTCTGAACGGCAGAGACACAAAATCCAGACTCATCAACAGTTTTCAGTCTCTGGAGTGACAGAAGTAAGAGGAGAATAAATTCCAACACAAATGAATGTTTATAAGAATAACACTTTCACAAGAGAACAGAGAGAGATGTGCTGAAGTGCTGAAACGCCAGCTTGCATGTCTCTCTCTATAACACACACCTGCTGCTGTGGCCAGACATCTCCTGCAGAGGAGCAATCTGTCAGAGCCCTCCTCCAGGACATGATAAAACAAACACAAGCTCCGGAGTGCTTACCTCTGAGCTAACCTCTGCTAGCCTAGCATCACATTACCAGAGAGACCTACTTTCTCTATACACACACTCTTGCTCTGCCACTGCTGTGTTTGTGAAGCAGAGCTGATCTTTTGTGCCTGTGTGTGTCGGAACGGTGTGATTAAGCAGATGGTTTAGGTGAGTGTGTATATGCTTGTGCATATGGTTGTGTGTGTGTGTGTGTGTGTGTGGATCACGAATGACTCCCCAGGTGCTCGGTGCGTTTAGGTGTGTGCTCTGCCCATAACTCCAGCCACTCTTTCCTTGAGCCAAGTTGAGACTCAGTCAGGAGTCTCAGAGAGCTTGTATAAAGTCACACACACACACACACACACACACACACACACACACACAGTGTATATCCTAATTAGGTGTAGTTTAACATAAATGATATACATATTGCTGCAACTAATCCAAATCTGAGACTCTGGAACTTCCTTAGACCACTGTACCCAGTTCAGCCATAACACCCACCACAAAAAACCAGAGTAACTACAGTTACCAGTCAAGGTTTCACTGTAACCAGTTAAACTGCAGACCCACCCCCAACTAATCTGCACTCTAACCAATCAGACTGTAGTACCCATCTCTGCCACTCTAACCAATCCTGCTTGTCTGCTCCCTGGCCTTGGCTCTGGATTGCGATTGGTTATGTAGGGCTAATGTAAGACTATGAGCTATGCTGCAAGAAATGAGAGCAGCACCATCCTTCCTCAGTTGGATGGACACTATCATACCAGCATACCATCATACCAGGCCTACTTTGCCTTCAATACTGCTCCAAGTATCTATAAAGCCTAGAAAGTTCATTTAAAGCCAGACGATTTGATAAATAACCACAATATAGACCTACATAGGAATAACATTCATAAAATGTTTCAGTCAGGGTTTAGGCTTCATCACAGCACTTAGACAGTGCTGGTTAAAGTGGTAAATGACCTGCTACTAGCCTCTGATCAGGGTTGTGAAGTTAAGTTGTTTATTTGTCACATATACATAATGGCACAGAGAAATTTTTTTCTTCACATATCCCATCCTTCAAGGGTTGGGGTCAGAGCACATGGTCAGCCATGATGCATTGGTTTTGATTGACCTTAGTTTTATATGACTGATTATCAATTTGTAGATCTAAGCTGTGTTCCACATGGTTCTGTTTTAGTCCCACTGCCGTTTTCTTTATATATGCTACCTGGGTAAGCAGTACCACTAAATCTTCTCTGCAGCTGTAGCCTTATTTTATCCCTGATTTAAATGAATAGGGAATGAGAGATATGATAATAGACAAGAAAGAAAGAAAGAAAGAAAGAAAGAAAGAAAGAAAGAAAGAAAGAAAGAAAGAAAGAAAGAAAGAAAGAAAGAAAGAAAGAAAGAAATGGTACAGAGAGTCAGACAGAGAGGAGACAGTATGTGAGTGAGCAAAAGAGGTAGAGAGAGAGAGAGATAGAGAGAGAGAGAGAGAGAGAGAGAGAGAGATAGAGAGAGAGGTGGGAAGAAAGCGAAGTGATGTGCGAAGTCTCTTTAGTGTTCTCATTTGCAGGATGGAGCTAGAATGTAATTTAACAAGGTGAGAGAGAGAGCTCTCATCACGCTAACACAGCCTCAGCAGAGATGTCTCGACAGAAAGAGAGCAGGAAAGCAGGGGAATTTAGATGAAACACATTAAAAATATCACAGTGTGTGAGATGGAGGGGAAACTCTTGAAAAAAAATAATAATAAAACTGGGCCACAGGACAGTCAGTGAGAGAGGAACGTGCCAGACGAGACGACCCGAGAATCATATGGGTCCAAATTGTGAGATTTTGACTTGTGAAGAAACAGAAGTGTCTTTTATAGGAACAGAGGAATGTAGGGACTTCCTTTTTCTCTCAGCGTCAGATCACATTTCGACTAAGACAAATGTGTCTCTCGGCAGATAATGTCATTCTTATCTCTCATTAAAGGTTGGCTTTAACAATGGGAAAGTTTTAAAGTAACAGGGGAAAAGATCGTATCACAATTGTTTCAGTTTAAGTGCCATCACATGACATAGCAGGGTGTGTGTGTGTGTGTTGTATAAATTTGTGAACTAATTTAGTCAGGAAAATAAAACAGCAAAACAGATGGCAAAGAAAATATTTCAGATTAGATTACAGTCCACTGCACAAGACTCCGCTATCCTGAACCTCTCAGCTAGTTGAGAATCAGATCAGTGGTGCATAGCAGCAGCTCAAAGTTTCCAAACACTGAACATGGTGGAAAAACCTCCCAGATATTGCTGCAGACATCACATCCTCCTTCAGAGGAAGGTCATTAAGTTATAAGGACAGCTCTGTTGATGGACAGGAACCTCCATGCTACACGAGCTCAGTTCCAGAATAAACATTTTAAGCCATCAGATCATCCATATGAGTGTGTTTTAAAAACAACCACTGTAGTAATGTACACAGGCGTATTATTTTGCATGTCATTGCTCTGGTTTATTTATTTTCATAATCAACTTTATAGCCTAAAGAAACACTGAACTGTGTGTTAACTGTGGAAAAGACATTTAGTCCAATATTTTTTAGAATTATTAATCAAATAGTAAAACTCTGAAATTTCTATCTACCTATTCTGACACGAAAGAGCTTCATGTATTCATATATTATCTTCGTAACTGATTGTGGCAGGTGAAGGGGAAATTAGACCTGCTTCTATTTATTTATTTATATCTGCATCTATACACCTTATCCTATAGAGAGTCACTCAGAGCCCAGAGCCTATCCCAGGGGTCTCGGGGCACAAAGTGGAGGACACCCTGCCCAACCCATCAATTTAGAAATGCCAATCAGCCTACACAGCATGTGTTTGGACTGAGAAAATAGAGCAGAATACCTGGAGGAAACCCCTGAAGCACAGGGAGTAAATGCAAACCTAGTGCAGGAGGTGGGAATAGAATCCCTAAAGGCGTGAAGCGAATGTGCTAAGCCATCATGCCCCTATATTTCCTCTCTCCTGGACAATGAGCTGAGAACATGTGTGTTGAAGCTGCTTTAGCCAACCAACAACGTTAAGCACCACTGGAGAGCAGACAAAACTTGTTTTTTTTCTGTTTATTTTTCTTTTTATGCAACAATAAAAAGCTCACATGCAGTTTAACCCTGAGTGCCAAAATCCGGGGGAACTACTCAAGAGAACGGATGTGGAATCCACAGGCCCTGATTGGTCAGTTTCTCACCCAAATTCAGGAGCAACAACATCAACCACTCACTGGACGACAACAACAAAAGCGGGAAATATTAGCCAAAATAGTGGACAAGCAGGCAGTGGACCAAGCTACCATCCAGCACCTTCAGATCTATTCCACTGCCTTTCCTGTGAGCGCCTTCTTCTTGAGGTCCAGTATGAGACTTCAGGATCATGTGTAAGGTACAAAATCATGCGAATAAAATGTGGTAATTATTCCCTACCCTTTTGAAACAGTAATTTTGGGAACTGATTGGCCGGGGACTTTAGGGAGTAAGCCAGAAATAAGAAACAGGTGTGCCACAATAATTTGCTCATTCCCTCAAACTCCTGCTGCAGACTCTGGCTAAACCATGCTCCCACCTGCCACACTGACCATTAACTCTTCAGCATTTTCATGACCATTTCACATACTATTTAAACAGCAGAAGAGAAATTAGTAACGTCCCAGACGCAGTTCGCAGATGAACACCAAATCATATTTTACAAATCATCTCCTGGCAGATGCACCATCAGTGTGTACACCTGAGCTATTTAAAATGAATTGGGAATATATTTTCAAGGCATGAGAAAGTTTTTTTTGTGAAAGTCTTTGTGTTTTAAAGGGATAAATACAGGGAGATAAAGGTCTTTGTGTGGAAAAGTTTAAATGTTTTTAACATAGAGTGGAGTTTGATGGAGGAGAGAGAGAGTGTGTGCTTTACAGGACAGAGAGAGAGAGAGAGAGAGATCAGAATTTTGTTGAAACAGTACAGATGTCTGGAATTGTATTTTGTGCTTTAACGTGATGGCTTATGCTGACAAAGTCCTTATCATTCTTCAAATATGACGGTGGTGGCTAGATGGCTTTTGAAAGGGAGACAAAAGTGACATCCAAAAAGCCATTTTAAAGTAAATATAAGCTTTAAAGCAAGGCTGACAAATCTTATGCTCAAAAGGTCAGTGTGGATGAAGGTTTTCATTCCACTCAAGCAGAAGCCATACCTGAGTCTACTGAAAGCTTTGGTCAGGTGATTAAACAGGTGGAACCAGGTGTGGCTCCTACTCGAATGGAATGAAAACCTGCACCACACCGGCCCTCTGTGGATAAAATTCGACAGCCCTGCTTTAAAGGCAAGAAAATCAAGGTCTTACATTCATACCAAGGTTAAGTGAGCAACATGTGCCTTTCCATCTTCAAGTCAATACACAATTTAAAGGCCACTAGCAGAAGTGTGAATAATTTCCATCGCCCTGCAAAGCTACAGGTTTATTTCTGCCCTATTTGTCCCACAGTGTTGACATGGCTTATTCTCCAGAACTGCAGTAAAGCTAGCACAAATCTTCTCTTGGACAAATGTTTTCTTTTAAATATTTATATAGACCACATACAGAGCCATGAGCCAATTAGTCTGAAAACAGGACTCAAAAAAGAGTTGACACTCCTCAGTTTCATTCACATTAGAATGGCTGGCACAGAAGCTAGCATAAAGAGCCTGCTTTAGGAACACTCGACAAGACGGCTGTTATCTTTTATACATGAAAGCTATGACATTTTGATGAATTAAGCTCATATTTATGATGGGATAATGATATATCTGGAGATAGCGATAACATTCAAGTCAGAGTGTATTAATCTAAACTTGCGGTTTTGATTAAAAGCTGGAAATAATGACAGAGCTGCTGCAGTAGATTCTGACCAATCAGTATCTAGAATGCACAGGTTAGTCATCTCTGTAATTAACTGTCGAGGCCACAGGAAACTGCTAGCCAGCCTACCAGGTAGCTAATTTAAATAAATTAATATTGATAGTTCTCTAAAGTTGGCTCTGTGATAGTCAAAATGGATTGCTCTCAGTATGAAACTCAATACAGAGCTGGGAAATAGGCCATCAATTCTGACCAGTTATACATCCAGAGCAAAAAACGTATACATTGTACAAAACAGAAGCCATATTTTATTTTCAGTATAACTAAAGACCTAGACCCAGACTTCCCCAAAAGACCTACAGAGTTGTTAAAATATGCTTGTTATTCTCTTGCTGTCCTAAAGCAGTGCAGTCACTGTAACCAGGTGACCAGCTGCCTCCCTGGAGAGAGAGAGAGAGAGAGAGAGAGAGTGAGAGAGAGAGAGAGAGAGAGAGAGAGAGAGAGAGAGAGAGAGAGAGAGAGAGAGAGAGAGAGTGAGAGAGAGAGAGAGAGAGAGAGAGAGAGAGAGCTGGAGAAAGAAAAATGACTGAAAGTGTATGTGTACCTGGCCTCGACATTGTCCCGGTGACAAAGCTTTTTTTCCAACTGTCACCTCTGTGTGAAGGCTCTTTGTACTCCTCTTCCCCTCCCTCTCTCTCTCTCTCTCTCTCTCTCTCTCTCTGTCTCTGTTCTCTCCTCCTATGTCCACATTTAGTCAGTGTGAAGACTAAGTGCAGGACTCCATGTGACCACGGAAAAGATTCAAATCTAAGCTCCGGTATCTCCTCTTAATCTTTCTGGAACCTCATACTATCTGGTTAGTGAGGTTCATCTTCCAAATCTTGTTCATACTGAGTCCTCAGATCATGATACTTTACTTTAATGCGGGTCATGCTGTGCTTATTTAAATCCTAACAACAGTATCATTATTGGATCAGTTGCATGGAGAGCGCTAGATCACATAGAATAGAAACATCTCTGAAGGCTTCAGAGAAACACTGCATGGATGAGAGGAGTAAACTGGTGGGAATAAGGTGATGGCCAATAATGACATGCAAATGGGGGCAAGGATTTAGTGGGAACTGAAAACTGATTATTATAGGAAGGAGTGAGATCTGGCAGGAATTGAGAGATGATCTATCACTGGTGTGAGAAAGCAGTGAAAGTCTGGGATTGGGTAGAAATGACATTTGAAGAGGCAGGAATTAGTGGGATGTGTAAAGTTGACCAGTATTGATGTGTAAAATGGGCAGGAATGGCAATTAGACAGAAATGGGAAATGGCAGGAAATGATTAGTAGTGATGGAAAAATGGTATTGATTTTTAGAGAGCTGGGAATTGGCAATTGGCCAGTTAAGATGTATGATGAAAATGTGAAAAGGTGGGGTAAGGTGGGGGATGATTGGCAACAATTAGAGATTGTCCAGCAGTGTTGCATATAAAGGGTGAGAAATGGGAACTGGCAAAGGGTGATGTATGAATGGGTGGGAATTGAGGCCAGTAGTGACGTGAAGGCATGTGAATTGTGAAGAATTGTGAACTGACCTGCAGTGACATATGAAAATGTGGAAATCCACCAGCAATGATGTAAGAAAGGGAAATTGGAATTAGAAATTGTTCCAGCAGTGACATATGAATGGGTGTAAATTGAGAATTTGCAAGTCATGATTTTTAAAAGTGGTGGATTTGGCAGGAATTGGAAATTAACCAGCAGGGATGTATGAAGAGGCCAGGAACGTCAGTCACGGCTTATAAATGGCGGTAGAATTAGTTGATGGTGGTGGTGGAGGGGGTGAGTAGTGACATATGAAAGAATGACAATAGGTGGGAATTGGAAATATTCCAAAAATTAGGTCTGAACAGAAGGAACTGACCAGTAGGCTGATATGAAGCGGAGGCAATGACACAGTTTAGAGGGAGTGGAATCTGTACGAATCGGCCAGCAGTAATATATGAACTCATCAGTAATGATGTGTGAGGAGGGCTGAACTGGATGGAATTGGAAATTTGCTAGTCATGATGTATGCTAGTGAAGATGATGAGAGTTGGCCAGTATTGCTATGGAAAAGGGAGTGTAACTGGTAATTTGCCAGTTATGATGAGTGGAAATTGCTGGGAATTGACCAGCTATAATGTATAAAGAGTGTGAGAACTGATCATTGTGTATGACTGGAAGTGAGGGAATAGTTAGAGAATGCTATGGTTTGCGTATAGTTATATATTATTTTTACATATTTCGCTCTTGTCTTCCTGAGGTAAGGTTGCTAATAGTATGAGATTTTCCTCTCCGTGTGTAGCCCCCTCTTCCCTGCTTCCCTTGTGTAGTAGATGACCTACAAATAATTAAGAACCTCATACTATTCTGAGGTTCTTCTGAAGTTCAAGCTTTTTGACAGTTGTACTTATCACTGGTGATAACTGACACTTCAGAGGGTTTAGCTGCATTGACTCTTGTTGAAAAGTAAGAGTAATTTTATTTATGTATTCTTCTGAATGTTTCTTTACCCTGGAGCTAGCTGAGATCAACGCTGATATTGAAACAATTTGTTTGCAGTGCTAGCTGTTATATCTTTACCATAGATCATACAGAGAAAATTCAGAGTGCAAAGACAAACGTGTAGTTTTCAGCCTTTTTTTCTTCTTTTTTTTCTGCTTTATTGGTCTTTCTTGTAAGAGCCTGATTCACTTGCTCTTGTTGCCTCGAGACTGCAATTCTATTCACAAAGCCTGCCTTAAGATCAATGGTTTCAGAAACCCAGAGAAACAGATAGCGCTGTTTTCCAAACAAGTAATACTTTATTTACTCTGCCGCAAAGAATAAATAATGTCACATAGGCAGAGATCTACATCACCGTTCTACTGTACTTTAAGGTCCCAGTGCCCCCATGCCGAGTCCGAGTGCACCATGCCGAGTCCGAGTGCACCACACCCGGGAGACTGAACACATTCAGAGCTTCATTCAGAGCTACATCAAACACCACCAGTGATTACAATATGAAAAATACACACTACACCAGTTTAATGTGGTGTAGTGTAATGTAATGTAGTGTAGTAGTAGTGTAGACACTACACTACACTACACTACACTACACTACAATACACTACACTACACTACACTACACTTCACACAGCCAATTTTTATTTTATTTTATTTCATTTCATTTTACTTGTATCCTTTTCTATTTCATTTTATTTCATTACATTATATCCTATTTTAATTTTTTTAATTCGGTTTTATTTTTTTTAGTCCTATTACAATTTTTTAATCCGATTCACATTATATGTGACCAATATAAATTTGAATTATAATGCACCAGTTAATTATCTGCATTAGTGCATAGTGTATAAGGTGCTTATAAATACTGTAATAAATGTTTTATAAACAATAATCGAACCCAAAACCAATAAAATCCACTCAGACCTCTTAATTATTAAAAAGACGATTGTATGATAATGACACACACATCATGGACACATGGTTTACATTATGATAATGAATCATTTCTATCTGAAGTAGTTGTAAATCTTGAAATGAAATTATTTTTGCATTAACGATGCAGGGACATGTGGTAAGAGGAGGTTGTTATAAGATCAGAAAAAAAAAACTTCCCCATCATCCCTACCACAAAGCAACAATTCAACCACAGTCATATTTTTTCAGATATCAAATGCCTTTGAAACCAAACAAGCACAAGGCTAACGTCAGTCGGTCCTCAAATATCTAGAAAGAAATACTGTAGTGTGTGTGTGTGTGTGTGTGTGTGTGTGTGTGTGTTTGGGAAGAACACGTTCCTCCACACTGCTGCAGTCATATCAGTTTGACACACAACCAGAAAAAAAATGCATCAGCCACCCATCAGTGAAATGACCAGTACTCTACATTCCTCTATCTCTCGCTCCTCTTCCCATTTTCTCCCACCATCTCACCACGGCTGACATCTTAAGTGCTGCGAGCATCCGCTGCCTCCCTCAAGCTCACCATTAGAGCGCACCGACACCCCTTCGCACCTCCCCGACCCCACAAACACATCAGTGAAGAAATGTAGTCAGACACCACGACGCGACACAAACATAAATCCGAGCTGTCGCCGTCTGCTGAAAGAGAGCCTACACTTAGCCGTGTTAGCACTCCAAACCCATTATCAAAGCTCAGAGTCCCAACTACAGGCACAACACTGTAATCTAGCGGCGGCTGAAAACAATCATCCAGCGGCAGGAAGAAAGTGGCCAGGCATTCCCTCATTTCTTTTACACGTGCCTGCCTTTTAGTCCATTAAGCTGCAAAACTAGAGCACTCTGCAATAGCATAACATGTTCACAGTTAGACACGGACGAGGCAGGATGAAGGGATATGACAGAACGGTACGGCACACCTCTTCATACAAAAGATTAAATGTTAAACACGTAACAGATTTAACAAGTTATTGAGCTACAGATTCTTCTGAACATTATAGCTTCCTCAGCTCAGTAAAGTGCTTAGGATGTGCTTCATTTTTCAATTTTTGACCGTTCCTCTAGAAGCGCATTTGTGAGGTCAGGCACTGATGTTGGACGACAAGGTCTGAACTAAGGGGCCGAGCCCAATCCCTGGAAAACAACACCTGAACTCAATGATTTGGAGGGGTGTCCCAAAACTTTTGGCAATACAGTGTACATCAGGCTACAGGTTACATTCTGAACACTTCCTTTAAAATGTCTGATTTAGAACTTACTTACTAAACAATTCTATACTAAACTCTAAACTTCAGCTTATAACCCAGGGCTAAAATACAGCTATCAGCATCGATCATCAGGGGTCCAAGCACCTTTTCGTTTTTAGGTTTTTGCAGCTGATTTCAGAGGCTTGATTCAATCTGATGAAAATCCAGTGCTACAGATCTACAAAAAAAAAGGTCTTTTTTATCAAAATCAAATTGACTCTAGTTGTAGAGCGGATATCAAGCTGGATATCAACACAGTTATCCATAAACACGAGAAATGTGGTGTTTATGAAAATCATTCCAAGACTTTGAGATGTGTTGTGGGTGTGGCTAAATGCAAATCAGCTGATTTCTAATTGGCTCATATCAAAATATGCATGTGTGAAGAAAAAAAACAGCCTGAAGTCTTTATAAATCTTATACAGTTGTCCTAAATGGAGCTCTAATCAAGCTCATTACACTGGACTCATAGCTAAGCTCTCAGTAAACTCAACGTCTCTATAAGTGAGCTTGAATTAGAAACTTTATTTAAAAGCATTGAGAGAGCAGGAAGTGACCAAATGACTGAATCCACTCTCTCTGCTTGACCTCTGCAGGAAATAAACGAGTGCAAACATCTTCAGACTCTCTCAGTGGACCTGCCCTTTCTTCATTTGGGCCTTTCAGAGGAAAAAAAAACAGCTACTGTTTTTTACTGTTTTTTTTCCAGCACTGTCTACACACACACACACATACAAACACACACAAACACACACACAAACACATGCTTACTTTTGTCCTTGGTTACTGTAAGTGTTGTCGTATGAGTCGTACCCTTGGTCATCGTAGGCTGTTCCGTATCCATCATCGTATTCCTACAGAGAGAGAGAGAGAGAGAGAGAGAGAGAGAGATGAAATAAATATACACACAAGAACACTCTGCTGTGTATTGAGTGTGTGGAGTGTGTGGAGTGTATTGAGTTTATAGAGTGTGTGTAGTGTATGGAGTGTGTGGAGCGTGTGGAGCATAGGGCGCGTGTGGAGCGTAGGGCGCGTGTGGAGCGTAGGGCGCATGTGGAGCATAGGGCGCGTGTGGAGCATGTGGAACGCAGGGAGCATGTGGAGTGTAGGGCGCGTGTGGAGCGCAGGGAGCGTGTGGAGCTTGTGGAGCATAGGGAGCGTGTGGAGCATAGGGCGCGTGTGGAGCGCAGGGAGCGTGTGGAGCTTGTGGAGCATAGGGAGCGTGTGGAGCGTAGGGTGCGTGTGGAGCGCAGGGAGCGTGTGGGCGTAAAGGCGTGTGGGCGTAGAAGCGCGTGTGGAAGCGTAAAGGCGTAAAGGAAGCGTCGCGGGCGTAAAGGGAAGCGTCTGGAGCGCAAAGGCGTCTGGAGCGTAAAAGGCGTCAGAGCGCAGAGGCGTCTGAGCGTAAAGGCGTCTGCGGGCGTAAAGCGCGTCGCAGGCGTAAAGCGTCTGGAAGCGTCTGGAAGCGTAAAAGGCGTCTGCAGGCGTAAAGGAAGCGTCTGAGCGTAAAGCGCGTCTGGAGCGTAAAGAGGCGTCTGCAGGCGTAAAGAGGCGTCTGAAGCGTAAAGGCGTCGCAGAAAGCGTAAATGCGTCTGGGCGCAAGAGGCGTGGAAGCGTAAAGAGGCGTGTGGGCGTAAAGCGCGTATGAAAACGAGAAGCGGGAAGGCGTAAAGGCGTCTGAGCGTAAAGAGGCGTCTGGAGCGTAAAAGCGTCGCAGGCGTAAAATGCGTCTGGAAGCGCAAAGGAAGTGTGAGCGTAAAGGCGTGTGAAGCGTAAAGCGCGTGTAGCGTAAAGTGCGTGTGGGCGTAAAGCGCGTGTAAACGAGAAGCGGGAAGGCGTAAGAGCGTGTGGAGTGTGTGGAGCGTAGGGAGCGTGCGGAGCGTAGGGAGCGTGCGGAGCGTAGGGAGCGTGCGGAGCGTAGGGAGCGTGCGGAGCGTAGGGAGCGTGCGGAGCGTAGGGAGCGTGCGGAGCGTAGGGAGCGTGTGGAGTGTATTGAGTTTATGGAGTGTGTGGAGTGTGTGCAGCGTGTGGATTGTATTGAGTTTGTGGAGTGTGTGGACTGAGTGGAGTGTGTGGAGCGAGTGGAGTGTGTGGAGCGTGTGGAGTGTGTGGAGCGTGTGTAGTGTATTGAGTTTGTGGAGTGTGTGGAGTGAGTGGAGTGTGTGGAATGTGTGGAACGCGTGGAGCGCGTGTAGCGTGTGGAGTCTATTGAGTTTGTGGAGTGTGTGGAGTGTATGGAGTTCGTGGAGTGTGTGGAGCGTGTGGAGTGTATTGAGTTTGTGGAGTGTGTGGAGTGTATTGAGTTTGTGGAGTGTGTGGAGTGAGTGGAGCGTATTGAGTGTGTGGAGTGTGTGGAGTGTATGGAGTGAGTGGAGTGTGTGGAGTGAGTGGAGTGTACTGAGTGTGTGGAGTGTATGGAGTGAGTGGAGTGTGTGGAGTGAGTGGAGTGTACTGAGTGTGTGGAGTGTGTGGAGTGTATGGAGTGAGTGGAGTGTGTGGAGTGAGGGGAGTGTATTGAGTGTGTGGAGTGAGTGGAGTGAATTGAGTGTGTGGAGTGAGTGGAGTGTATTGAGTGTGTGGAGTGAGTGGAGTGTATTCAGTGTGTGGAGTGAGTGGAGTGTATTGAGTGTGTGGAGTGAGTGGAGTGTATTGAGTGTGTTGAGTGTGTGGAGTGTGTGGAGTGAGTGGAGTGTGTGGAGTGTATTGAGTGAGTGGAGTGTATTGAGTGTGTGGAGTGAGTGGAGTGTATTGAGTGTGTGGAGTGAGTGGAGTGTGTGGAGTGAGTGGAGTGTATTGAGTGTGTGGAGTGTGTGCAGTGTATGGAGTGTGTGGAGTGTATTGAGTTTATGGAGTGAGTGGAGTGAGTGGAGTGTGTGGAGTGTATTGAGTTTATGGAGTGTGTGGAGTGTATTGAGTTTATGGAGTGTGTGGAGTGTATTGAGTTTATGGAGTGAGTGGAGTGTGTGGAGTGTGTGGAGTGTATTGAGTTTATGGAGTGTGTGGAGTGTATTGAGTTTATGGAGTAAGTGGAGTGAGTGGAGTGTGTGGAGTGTATTGAGTTTATGGAGTGTGTGGAGTGTATTGAGTTTATGGAGTAAGTGGAGTGAGTGGAGTGTGTGGAGTGTATTGAGTTTATGGAGTGTATGGAGTGTGTGGAGTGTATTGAGTTTATGGAGTGAATGGAGTGTGTGGAGTGAGTGGAGTGTGTGGAGTGTATTGAGTTTATGGAGTGTATGGAGTGTGTGGAGTTTATGGAGTGTGTGGAGTGTGTGGAGTGTATTGAGTTTATGGAGTGAGTGGAGTGAGTGGAGTGAGTGGAGTGTGTGGAGTGTATTGAGTTTATGGA
>NC_080723.1:23500399-23512899 GCF_019097595.1 Hemibagrus wyckioides
AGGAGGAGGAAGAAGAGGAGGAGTAGGAGGAGGAAGAGAAGGAGGAAGAGGAGCAGGATGAGGAGGAGAAGGAGGAGGAGGAAGAGGAGGAGGATGGAGACCTCACTGCTGGTGAAAGTATTAGCTGAAGAAGCTAAGTGAGCAGGACAGGCGGAGTTGGCGAGAGTGCTCATTACATCCAGGTAATTAAGTTGGACATGTGACCATATGTTCCTTAATGAAATTGTCTCAGTTTGATTTGAACTTCCTGTTCTGGGATTTGGGGTTTGGCAGAACATTCACCAAACATAATGAGGCTGAAAACATTCTTCAGCTTTAAGACGCAGCAGAAACACTCGCTCTTTAATTGGCTGTGAAAATGGAGTCGGTTACAGAGACAGCTGAGACAATGCACAATTTTACAGACACTAAAGACATCCCACTGAAGGAGGCGTGGCCTGGGCACTGTCACTTCAGTATGTGAGGCCTAGCCTGTTCGCTGTTGAGTAAGGAGGTGTGGCCTGTGTGCTTTAGGGACAGTGAAAATGGTGTGGCCTGTGTGCTATAGTGATAGTGAAGAGGGTGTGGCCTGTTCACTGTGGTGATAGTGAAGGAGGCGTGGCCTGTGTGCTGTAGTAACAGTAAAGGAGGTGTGCTGTCACAATAAAGAGTGTAAGGCCTGTGTGCTGTAGTTTCAGTGAAGAGGGTTGTGGCCTGTGTTTTTAGTCTCAGTAAAGGGGGTGTGGCCTGTGTGTTTAGTCTCAGTGGAGAAGTCATGGCTTGTGTGTTTAGTCTCAGTGAAGAAGGCATGGCCTATGTTTTTAGTCTTAGTAAAGGGGGTGTGGCCTGTGTGTTTAGTCTCAGTGGGGAAGGCGTGGCCTGTGTGTTTAGTCTCAGTGGAGAAGGCGTCACCTGTGTGTTTTGTCTCAGTGGAGGAGGTGTGGCCTGTGTATTTAGTCTCAGTAAATGGGGTGTGGCCTGTGTGTTCAGTGTTAGTGGAGGAGGCGTGGCCTGTGTATTCAGTCTCAGTAGAGGAGGTGTGGCCTGTGTGTTTAGTCTCAGTAAATGGGGTGTGGCCTGTGTGTTCAGTCTCAGTGGAGGAGGTGTGGCCTGTGTGTTCAGTCTCAGTGGAGGAGGTGTGGCCTGTGTGTTTAGTCTCAGTATAGGAGGCATGGCCTGTGTGTTCAGTCTCAGTATAGGAGGCGTGGCCTGTGTGTTTAGTCTCATTATAGAAGGCGGGGCCTGTGTGTTTAGTCTCAGTATATGAAGCCTCTGTTTCTCTTCTCTGTGCTTATGTCAAAAAAAGATTTTCCATCTAAACAAATAAAAAAACCTTCCTCTACTTTTTAACAGTCTCTGTAATATTTTTCTTCTTTCGAGGAACACAGCTGTGCTTCTCTTCATCTTCCTGTCTTTCCTCCTATTGTCTTCTTCTTTACAGAATATAACCATGCTTTCATTGCTATTCATATGCAGGCTGTAGTGCTTTATGAGCGTGTGTGTGTGTGTGTGTGTGTGTATGAGAGAGAGAGAGAGAGAGAGAGAGAGAGAGAGAGAGGGAGAGAGAGGAAACACAGGTTTTATTTTTCTTTCTTTTCATGGTCTGAAAGAGATTTTTTCCTCTCCTGATTTATTTATTCAGGCAGTTTCAGTGCAGACGGATACCACACACAGTGGAGAGACCTTGGGATAAAAATAACCATGTGAGACTTTCTCTGATTGCTGGAGAGGAGAACAGGAGGTGATGTCCAGATAGAGATATGTCCACACACACACACACACACTTAACTCATTACAGTGTAAAGCAGAAAGCTGACTTTTAACTCCAGGTCATTTTCAGGTGATTTTTTTTAAATGTATTTATTTTTTCTTTAAGCACAGAAAGAAAGTGAAGTTGTGAATGAGGAGCTGATGAAACTCACACCACAGGTGAAGAAACTAAAGTCACCTGTCGCTTTGTTGCTTTCTGGCGTGAACGCAGAGTAACAAATAAACTCTCGAGTGTAAATAATCCTTTAATTATAAACGCAAAGTCAACTTTCATAGAATCCTGCATGAACATTTTATTATAAATATTATACGTTTATTTTTAGCTTCATCTGTTCGTACACTATATTGCCAAAAGTTTTGGGACGTCTGCCTTTACATGCACATGAATGTAATATGGAGTTCTCCCACCCCTTTACAGCTATAACAACTCTTCTGGGAAGGCTTTCCACAAGGTTTAGGAGTGTGTTTATGGGAATTTTTGAAGCGCATTTGTGAGGTCAGGCACTGATGTTGGACAAGAAGGTCTGTCTCACAGTCTCCGCTCTAATTCATCCCAAAGGTGTTCTATAGGGTTGAGGTCAGGACTCTGTGCAGGCCAGTCAAGTTCCTCCACACCAAACTCACTCATCCATGTCTTTATGAACCTTGCTTTGTGCACTGGTGTGCAGTCATGTTGGAACAGGAAGGGGTCATCCCCAAACTGTTTGGCATTAAGAGTTCCTTTCACTGGAACTAAGGGGCCGAGCCCAACCCCTGAAAAACAACACCTGAACTGAATGATCTGGAGGAGTGTCCCAAAACTTTTGGCCTGTGTGCTGTCACACAGTATGGGAGGCGCAGCCTGTGTGCTGTAGTGATTGAGAAGGAGGCGTGGCCTGTGTGCTGTAGTGATAGTGAAGGAGGTGTGGCCTGTGTGCTGTAGTGATAGTGAAGGAGGCATGGCCTGTGTGCTGCAGTGATAGTGAAGGAGGCGTGGCCTGTGTGCTGTAGTGATAGTGAAGGAGGCGTGGCCTGTGTGTTTCACATACAATAAAGGAGTTGTAACCTGTGTGCAGTAGTTTCAGTGAAGGAGGTGTGGCCTTTGTTTTTAGTCTCAGTAAAGGGGGTGTGGCCTGAGTGTTTAGTCTCAGTGGAGGAGGCATGGCCTGTGTTTAGTCTCAGTGGAGGGGGTGTGGCCTGTGTGCTGTAATTTTAGCGAAAAGGGTGTGACATGTGTGCTGTAGTGACAGTGAAGGAGGCGTGGCCTCTGTGTTTAAACAATACCTTTAAACTTTTATACTTTATAGTGTATGATCTGAATCTTGCTCTCACGGGAGTGTGTGTAAATGTAGCGTTCGCTTCATCTAGTAAAAAATCCCAATGTGATATTCCATCATCATCGGAGTGGCTCAGTACAGTGGAGGATTTCATCAGTGTTTATTGTTGATTATATCGCTGTCTTCACTCAGTCATATATCTCCAGCCTGTCGTTAGAACTATTCACGTTGAGGTGAAGAAGCGTGTGTGTGTGAAGCGCACAGTGTGATGTTCCGTCACACACACAGTGGGATGTGATTGCTCTCAGTGTGTGGCGTGTCGTTTACACGTGGTGTTTATTAGGATTTGATTAGATCTAGCAGGACGTCTGAGGGAGCGTGTAAACGGCCCGTAACTCAATAAGGATGAGTTGTGTGACTTCAGCCAAGAGGGAAGCAATTGTTGTGTGCCGTGTGTGTGTGTGTGTGTGTGTGTGTGTGTGTGAGGGATCAGGGTACCACGTGTACCACTGAAATGTGTGAGTGGAGCTAATAATAGTAGTCAACTAGCATTATTATAGAATCATCAGGTGACTGTATAGATAGAGAGAGATAGAGAAAGAGACCAAAAGAGAGAGAGAGAGTGAGAGAGAGAGAGAAAGAGGGACCAAAAGAGAGAGAGAGAGAGAGAGAGAGAGAGAAAGAGAGACCAAAAGAGAGAGAGAGAGAGAGAGAGAGAGAGAAATGGAGCATCTGCTCTAAGTGAGTGTTTCATTTGTATGCGTGAGTGTGGTGAGGAGACGAGTCGTGAGAAGATAAGAGCTGCCCTCAGAGGCCTTCGACACACTGACACACACACACACACACACACACACACACACAGCAGACTGCTTTCTCTCGGACTGCCTGATCTGAGCTGCGATATGATCCCTTACTGACTTACAAAGCACACAGGAGCCAGGTGTGTGTGTGTGTGTGTGTGTGTGTGTGTGAATACAGCGATCCCAACAGGCCACACACACATACCAATTTCAAATCCCTTCTTTCCGAGGGCGGTCATTACCATGGCTTTATCCTGTAGATTAATTCCGCACAAATTCTTCTTTGTCTTCAGGAGAATAAAAGAGACGCTGATCATCAGGCTCGGAGAACTCGCACAGTGCTAGAACAGAGCTCCGCTTATGGAGAACCTTCCGGATCTGAGGGGTTATCAGTCATCCGAGGGGTCGCAGACATTAGTGGGTGAAAAAGAGACAGGTGATGGCGTGCTTTCTGTGTGCGGAGTCGAGATTGCAACCTTCTCAATTCTGTGCAGATTAGAGACACCATCTTTAAATAAAAACTAACTGCAGCTTTATTTCATCCTGTCATTCCTGCCCTCTCATTAAAGGTGTGAAGAGAAGGAAAGCTCAGCAGGAAGTAGCCCAGATCACTGGGGCCTCCGCTGAGAGGAAGTCGCTAATACAGTTAGCTTGCTTTAACACAGCTAGCATGAAGCCTAGCATCTAATACCTAACTCAGACTTCACTACATACTACATTTTTAAACAAAATGTGTGTGTGTGTGTGTGTGTGAGTGTGTGTGTGTGTGTGTGTGTGAGTGTGTGTGTGCAGGATGAACAGCTTGAGTACTACCATTTTTAATGAAAAAAAAGAGAAAAGGCTGGATAGACCACGCCCACAAGAGACAATACTAGCCACTAGCAGTTGCTACAAGAGATAAGCTACAGTGTGTGTAGGAATTTAACAACTATATTAAAACATTTACAACAAACAGGAACGACCAAATAAGGAAAGTGGAAAATGGAAAAGGTCAGAATGTGGAAGCAGCATATGGGAGACAAAAAGGGTCAGAAGCTGAGCAGAAATGTAAAGCGTTCCCAGCTTAAAGACAGACATCAAAGGACATCAGTAAGTGGAAAGGTCAGAACTGGACCAGTATCAAGAGGCATCTTGAACATCAGAGCACGGGTATTTTGTACTTCTTTATTTTCTGGAAGCCCTGCCCCCTTTCCCTGGCTCACATGGGTAATGGCCTAGCCTGTGCTCATGGTGTGATGTAGCACTCTTGCTTTCTGTCAGAGGAAATGGAAAAGGTGATAAAAAAAACCCAGGATAAAGATTATTTAGTACACCTCGTAGTCACTTGCATGCAACTTCCTGTTTGCCAACTTTCCCTGACTCTGTGAGAAAGCATGTGGCAATTGCTACTAACACAAGTGTGACAAATTATTCACAAATTAAATATGCGACATCTCGACAGATGTATTTATCCAAACGCTGTTAAAATCATCTTTTCGCTTCCCTCGTCATATCCTGTAACCATCCTGATCTGCACAATGGCACATTCTGAGCTCTAATTAAAGTGACAAGTGTTCCTGGTTGTCCTGGGGACAGAGGAGGCCTCCGCTGAGCCTCTCAGGTATCAGCCCTGAGCTCACTCTTTGGGTCTTTCTTTATGAAATCTGCTCTCTCGGGCAGGACGGCCGTCATATCCACCCTTTTAATCACATTCCGGAGGAATTTATTTTGGCCCGGATAAGAGATTAGGAAGACGGCACGGCTCCGGTTGCTGCAGGTTTAATGAATGAGTAACAGGAGTCCGGGAAGAGGATGTCTGGGACGAGGAAGAGGGGGAGGAGGGGGAGGAGGGGGAGGAGGGGGAGGAGGGGGAGGAGGAGGAGGAGGAAGAGGTCAGGGAGCAGAGAGAGGGAGAGAAGGATTTTATTCCTTCTGCCATTGTGAAGAGCTGAAGACTCTGAGATTCAGAATAAGATTTGTTCTTAAAATAAACAAGTGTAACTGAACACACCACACCACGCTCCACTTAAAAACTTGCCTTTAAACTGTAGATAATGTCAGTACCTGAAGTCCTGAATCAGCACAGATTCAGTCATGCTTAATAAATACTCCGTCTTTAAGTTACACACTTAAAATCCGAGACGGACGATACCTGAAGCTCCAGAGCCTCAGATCCACCCACTTTTTCTGAACATGATTCATTACTTTCACACAAATCATTTATCCCACGATTCATTAATTACACGTGATTCTTTTCTGCATGAATGATTTGTTGGTACAGTGTTTTAAACTTGATTCATTTATATGATTCTTTATACAATTCATTTATTTTCAAATGGGATTTTTTTTATACAAGATTCATTTATTCACTCGTGATTCTTTGTACATGGTTCATTTCTTTTTCAAACATCATTTTCACATTAATGATTTACTTTTACATTTAATTATTTTTATTATTACATTCATATGATTTATTTTCACACGTGATTCTTTACACGTTTTAGATATGATTCACTCATTTTCACATGTGATTCTTTACATGATTCATTCAGTTTCACATAAGATGCTGTATAGATGATTCACTTATGTGTAATACTTTACACATTTTTTTTCACATGTGATTCTTTACACGTTTCATTTATTTTGACATATAATTCTTTAATTGAATCATTTATTTACCTATATGATTCTTCAAATGATTCATTTATTTTCATATGTGATTCTTTACACGATTTATAAATTTTCTCATGTGATTCTTTAAAGAAGATTCATGTATTTCCACATATGATGCTTCACATATGATTCACTCATTGTCACATGAGATTCTTTAGACAGTTCATTCAGTTTCACATATGATGCTGTGTCATTGATTCAGTTATTTTTATGTATGATTCTTTAAACAATTCTTTTTTTCACATGTGATTCTTTTTTTTTTCACGTGTGATTTTCACATATTATTCTTTACATTAATCATTTATTTTCATGTGATTCTTTATATGATTCATTTATTTTCCTATATGATTCTTTAGATAATTCATTATTTTCATAAGTGATTCTTTACACAATTCATTTATTTTCATGTGCGATTCTTCACACACGATTCATTTTTTCTTATACCTCATATTACTCACATAATCACGTGTGACACGTGTGTGATTTTTTTCTGTGAAGTGTAGATGGATAGCCAACTGTAGATTAGCCCTTGCTGAGTGTCCAGCATTCCTGAGATAGACTCCAGAGATCCACAGGACATAAATGGAGTAGAACTGAATGAACAGTCAGAGTAAGAGACTTCCCTGACAGCAGCTCTATTCCTCTCCAACTCTAGTGATTCGTTTAATCACGGCAGGACTCAGACACGGCTTTGAAGTGATTCAGTCACATGATCCGGATTTATCGGGTATCCCGTAATCATCAGATGAAAAATTAACCCCTCACATCCCTCTACTCATGAATTAAAAGTGTAAACCCCACAAGCAGACACGCACCACAGGGATTTAATCTGTGTACACAGCCAGGAACGAAAGTTGGCTTTGAAATGAAAGCATTCCACTACGATTCTCTGGATAACAAAGCAAAAAACAGCTCCGGGGAAGTAAACAGGAGCTCTCGTGTGTGTTTGCTGGCATGTTTACACGCTCGTCTGTAGAGACGAGGTTAGCCGAGCCCTGATTTGCATTGATGCTGCTGTATTTATCACCTAGCAGATGTTCTGGAGTGTGTTTGTGAGCTTCAGGTTACAGCAAGTGTTTGGGAACGTTCGAGGAGACGAGGGAGCAGGTGGTGGAGGCTTCGTGCACCGTGACCTCGGCACCTTGGTGTATTGACCCTTGAATTATGCCATCAGATGTGGTTATATATCAGGGAATCGGTTGATTGTAAGAACACCTCCTCCACCCTGGGTTACCTGAATCGCTAGTCAAATCACTGACTTCAACTTCCTCCTGGTTGCCATGGTTTCCTTCCTAGAGTTTTCATGTGTATGTCCTTTTAAAACAGCTAATTTTGGCAAGCTTAATAATTTTCATGCTAACTAGCAAGAATTCCACTTCATTTCAAGTTCCTTTATCCTGACCATCTCTAGTTTATTTCAGGTTCCTTTATCCTGACCGTCTCTAGTTTATTTCAGGTTCCTTTATCCTGACCGTCTCTAGTTTATTTCAGGTTCCTTCATCCTGAACAGGGATCAGAATATCTCGCTAGTTCTTCACTCCACTTTTAAGTGCTTGGCCCCCTTGAGACTTCCCTCTTCGGAAGTTCTTAAGAAGTATAGCCAAGTGATCAGACCTTAAACCTTTGGGGGTGGTTGATGTCTAGAACCATTAACCCCTCAAACACACTTCAGGACGGTTTTTAGTTTACTTCCTGTTAAAGCCTCTCACTGGTCAGGTAGCATTTCCCCGGTTATAGCTCATCTATGGATGCCCCAGTGCTGCCCAGGTGGCTAGCTGTGATGTGAATTAGCTAGTTGATAGGAATTCATTCTTTCATCTACAGTAAGCACTTCATCCTAGTCAGGGTTATGGAGGATCCGAAGAATCCCAGGAACACTGGGTGGGAAAATATCTGGAAAAACTGAAGAACAATGTGCTTGAGAACTTGAGAACAGTTTTGAACCAGGAACTGTGAAGCTGTGGAGCAGCAACATCACCTTCTACCCCACAGCACCAACATGTCCAAGAACTGGTGATGACTGGACTGTCACTCATCCTGTTCAGTAATCAACTACTCCTTAAATGGTAGCCATGAACGATTTCTCCTCTAAGTACTCTATAAGATTTATTTATTTGTCTGTTTTAGGGCTACAGAGTGTTCAAGAAACTTTCACTCACACACAATTTAGATGAATGAGTATGCCAAGGAAACTCATCTCAACAAGAAACCCCAGACCTTTAACCTTCAGTGCTGGAGATGGGAGGTTAGTATCCATCTGAGAAAACTCCTGATGATTTATAACGCAGCTCCAGTAGCCTTGACTTGACCACACTACACATTTCACAAGCCGGATGATTGAAACCCTCCATGAACGTCCTTCATCAGACTGCTGAGTCAGCGCTTCCTAAAACCAAGGCCAAACTCCCGAGCGCACAATGTCTATCATTCGTTCGGGGTTTTTATTCAATAAAAGTATGAAAATGTTCCTTTAAGAAGATCCTCTTTACACATCAGTCACACATCTGGATTTGTTCCAACAGCTATGTTTAAATCACGCCGTTTTACCCCTGCCTCATTACCTCAAGAAGCACTTTCTCAACCTTCTCAGGTGTGTACAATTCAGACAGAACAGATTAGCACAGCAAATGCGGCGTAAAAAGTTTACTCACGTATTCTCCGTACGAGTCTTGCACTACGGGGGGTGGCGGCCTGTATCCCACAGGGGGCGGAGCTCCACGTCCTCTTTGTGCTCTCCCCCTGTTGGACGGAAGGCGGCTCGGTGGAGCTCCTCTGGGCGCTGCTCCTCGAGGAACCACAGCCTGGGGAGGAGGAACACCTCCTCTACTCCTGCAAAACACCACATACCATCTGGATGAAGAATCTCAGTCTCCAAGAAACACTGTAAATAAGCAATGCTCGGATTTTTGTTTTTATATACGTGCTTATATACATTTTATTTATTTTTTCTTCAGCCAATTATATATCTGAATCATAAAAAGTAATAAGTGTGAAAATCATTTCAGTGGAGAGCAGAGAGTAAAAAATAGCTGTCACTGAGATAGTGAACTGCTAAATGTTCATGAGTGAAAACAGAACACACACACACACACAGACTGAGAAATTCATACTATTAATTATTTATAAACATGAAGAATTGCTAGCAAGCCAAAAAAAAATCTATGATGAGGAAAAAAAACCTCAAATTTAATTATGAAACTGTCCTGAAGCAGAGGCAGAGGCTGGGTCTGTAGGAGGTGAGGAAGAGGAGGAGGAGGAGGAGTGTCTACTGTAACATCAAGGAGAGACTCACAATCAGAGTGAAGTGCATGAGTGGAAATGTTCCTCAACAATCATATAGACATTTTATCACAGAATGTGAACAATTATTTAATAAATTAATTATAAAATTAATACATACATTCATAAACACACACACCCATACATCAACATACACACACACACACACACACATCAACATACATACATACATACACACACACACACACATCAACATACACACACACACACACACACACACATCAACATACATACACACACACACACACACACACACATGCACAGTATAAACACACACACACACACACACATCAACATACATACACACACACACACACATGCACAGTATAAACACACACACACACACACATCAACATACATACATAAACACACACACCCATACATCAACATACACACACACACATCAACATACATACATAAACACACACACCCATACATCAACATACACACACACACACACACATGCACAGTATAAACACACACACACATCAACATACATACATAAACACACACACCCATACATCAGCATATATCAACATACACACACACACACATCAACATACATACACACACACACACATGCACAGTATAAACACACACACACACACACACATCAACATACACACACACACACACACATGCACAGTATAAACACACACACACACCTCAACATACATACACACACACACACACACACACACATCAACATACATACACACACACACACACATGCACAGTATAAACACACACACACACACACATCAACATACATACATAAACACACACACCCATACATCAACATACACACACACACACACATGCACAGTATAAACACACACACACACATCAACATACATACATAAACACACACACCCATACATCAGCATATATCAACATACACACACACACACACACACACATCAACATACATACACACACACACACACATGCACAGTATAAACACACACACACACACACACACATCAACATACACACACACACACACATCAACATACATACATAAACACACACACCCATACATCAGCATATATCAACATACACACACACACACACACATCAACATACATACACACACACACACACACATCAACATACATACACACACACACACACACATCAACATACATACACACACACACACACACACATGCACAGTATAAACACACACACACACACACATCAACATACATACATACATACACACACACACACACACACAAATACCGTATAAACACACACACACACACACAATACCGTATAAACACACACACACACACACACAATACCGTCTGTGATGCCATGTGATCAGGACTTAGAATAAGTCCAGTCTTTTTTTAGGAGTGTATTTAACATTTTTAAATAAATAAATAAATTAAAAAAAATCAGTTGTCAGTCAGAGATGTTTTCTCCAGGTGTGTGTTGCTCGGTGATCAGATCCAGCTGTGACACGGGACTTTTAACTCCACTTCTCCAGCAGCAGGAACACAATCAGATGACACACACTGTCTTATTTATAATCGATCAAAGCTGCAGGTCGAGTTTCTGACCACTGAGTGAGTGAAAAATCCCAAACGAGCCCCTCACACATATCCCCTTTAATATACAGACCACATCGATCTGTGTGTGTGTGTGTGTGTGTGTGTGTGTGTGTACACCTCAGTGTGAAATTGCACCTTCAGCTGAGCCACATGAGTGTTTATTAATCGCCTCATGCTGTGATGTGTGCAAATACACACACCCAGAGTGCTGCTCCAAACTGAGCACTAAAATTAGCCGCAGTTCATGCTAACTGCTCATCTGACACCGATCTGATCTAATCCTCACTCAGGAAGAGCAGCTCTCGACTCATCACACCAGTCTGATTCTAATTCCGATTCTAATCCTGATTCTAATCCTGATTCTAATTATGATTTTAATCCTGATTCTAATCCTGATTCTGATTCTAATCCTGATTCTAACCCTGATTCTGATTGTAATCCTGATTCTAATCCTCAATCAGGAAGAGCAGCTCTCGACTCATCACACCAGTCTGATTCTAATACTCATCTGTGTGTTTATTACAAAAATCCTCTACCTTCCAAAAACACCTTCTATTACTATTTCTATTTAGATCAGTCCTGCCTCAGTGAAGAGCAAACATGTGATTTGTGTTGATTTGAATAGGTTTAATAAGTGGTTAGTGCTCATTATCATCTTGGGGGTGGGGTGATATAAATAAATAAATAAATAAATAAATAAATAAATAAATAAATAAATAAATAAATAAATAAATAAAGAAAGGGATATGTGTGAAACTCACATAAGTGCAGTGCAGAGACTTGATACTAAATATATCTTTTCTAATTAGACTGAATTTAAACTTGCTAAATACTTTTAATTATAAACTATAATGAAGGAGAGAAATTTGTTTATTTTCTTTGTATTACTTTGGTGTATTATATGTATATCTATAGTGGACTCACAGTGAAGGAGGTGTGGTCTCTGTACCTGTCACTCACAGTGAAGGAGGTGTGGTCTCTGTACGTGTCACTCACAGTTAAGGAGGCATGGCCTCTGTACCTGTCACTCACAGTGAAGGAGGTGTGGCCTCTGTACCTGTCAGTCTCAGTGAAGGAGGCGTGGCCTCTGTACCTGTCAGTCTCAGTGAAGGAGGCGTGGCCTCTGTACCCATCAGTCTCAATAAAAAAGGTGTGGCCTCTGTAACTGTCAGCATTTTGAATTA